>NC_137464.1:133271922-133420003 GCF_964235325.1 Thermobia domestica
ATAAAGTTCAGACCTGGAATGACTTTTATCATTTTAGTTTGATGGTGCAGTGCAGTGTAGGGAAGGGGAGAGGGATTTATATATATATATACATATATATTTATCCTGATACCGATGGAACGACCATACATTGGCGATTTGCATTCCATCAGGCGACCTGGTCTATCAGGCGACACTATATGGTCTTCTAGTGGGAAACCGTGTTAGATGGTCTCCTCTCACCACCACTAGTGCGTAGAAATCAACTTTGAAAATTGACGTTGGTGGTCCCAACGGTGCTGAGAACTTTTTTTTTGTACAACTGCAGTTCAGGGTTTCATCGGCAGGTGCGCGACAGTCGCGAGCGTATAGCTTGTCGAGCGTATAGTTCTATATACATCAAGGCGCGTTGGACCACCGGAAGTTCTCATTTCGCAGTTGGCAGCTGTGCTCACCATTGGCTCGTGCATGCACTTTGTTCTGTTTGCAGATAGAGAGATTTCTCTGCGGTTTCGGAAGCTAGAAGAAACAACATGAATGGAGGAATCAAACAATGATTAAAAAATAACTGAAAAAACTGACAGAATATTCTATATAGTAATATACAAGACGATAAGAAAAAGTAACAGTGTTTTTTAGCTTGTACATAGAATACATGTTACTACAAATAATTATTATAATACGTTGTTTCAACTATTATTATACGTATTCATCGTGTGGGATGTCAAATACTTTTACAAGGAGGGTCGGGCTTTTTTGGGCCACTTTCACATAATAAAAGCCGAAAGTTACTGGCAGAAGTTTAAAAATGTTTTATATCCATTTATAAGAAAATTGTCAATCGTTTTATACTAGTTTCCTTAAATCTCGGATCCGTTGCCCGCAGAGCCGTAGCTAGAAGGGGACGTGAGGGGCGGTCGTCCCGGGCGCTGATGGCTAGAAAGCGCCGAACGAGCAAAAAGAAAGAAAACGTACTAGTAATGATTAAAAAGGTATTGACACTCTATTAAATCAATGTTGTTGTTGGTTTCCAAAGCAATACAGGTAGAGTTCTTAAAAATGTTCTTGCTCGCTCGGCTCTCAACACAAGCATTTCACTCACAGTTGCAACAAGTTTTTACTTTTATGTAACAGTTTCTAACTGTAACACTCCGATTTTGATAAAATTTGGCAGTTAGATACTACATATAAAATACACGAATACGTGTTTTTTAATTTTCTGCCGAGAAACAATTATTGGGGACAAAAGCCCCTACCCAATATTCCGAAAGTTGACGCCCGAACGCAGTATGAAATGGACCGAAGTGAATGAAATTGTGCACAGATATTGTACCTAGTAGATGTAAAATGAGGGAATACTTGTTTCGTATTTTCCTGAAACAAAGAAACAAATGGCCGGGGCAAAGACCCTTCCAAATATTTGATTACGAAATATGAAAAGTGCTAATGAGAATACTTTCGAAATGCCTAAATTACATAGAAAATCGCAACGAAAGTGTGTTAAGAAACAATACACAAAAAGAAGCTAACCCGTGTCTTGTAGTTCGTGCGGAAAAACTGTGTGGATGCCAAGGTCCTCTCCTAAAAAGTACATAATAAAGCAGAAGCGCAGGAAGGAGTGGACCGAAGAAAATTAAATTATACATAGATCTTGTATATGTAAAATAAGGCAATACGTGTTTCGCAAGTAGCTAGGGAGCGCTAACTTCAGTCTGAACTTGAACTTTTGAGGGCAGAAATACGAAACACTCGAAATTCAATTTATTGATTCCTATTTTTAGGTCATCCATCTATTGGTAAAATTTCACTATTTTCACACTAGTTTTTTCCACCTTTAGCGTATTTTATTGTATTTCGGGGTGCGCCTTTAACCCTTACAGTGTTTTTCCCATAAATAAAAACACGTGTCGATTTATTTGCGGTTTACTGTTGATGTTCAGATTTGAAGCAGATAAGTACGGAACACTTGGGAAACACGAGTTGCTTTATTTTACATATACAATATCTACACACTATTTCATTCGCTTCGGTCCACTCCTTCTTGCGCTTCTGCTGTAATATTTACTTTCTTCGGAGGGGCCTTGGCCCCAACACTATTTTTCCGCGGAAACTAAAAACACGTGTTCACTTATTTTTTTGCCTATTGTCCCTACACAAAGTGTTGTAGTAGTTCTTCTTATCCTTTAGGCACTTCTAATATATACTTATTCGCACTTTTGATATTTCGTAATCAAAGGTTAGGAATAATCTGTGCCCCACCCTTTTTTTAAGAAAATACAAAATACATATTCCTTCGTTTTAATTCTACGGTATCTATGCATAATTTTATTTACTTCGGTCCACTTCTTCTTGCCTTTCGAGCGCCAACTTTCAAAATTTTGGGTTGGGGCTTCTGCACCCTAAAACTAAAAAGAAAATACGAAAGAATTCATTTATTTCATATGTAATATCTACCTGCCAAATGTTATCAAAATCGGAGTGTTGCACTTGGGAAGTGTTACATGTTAGTACTTAAAGAAAGATATTACTGTGTATGATATTTAATGACGATGTGATATATATATATATATATAAAGTAACGATGTGAGCTAAGTAATAAGCTCAAGAGCATTTTCAAAATCAGAAACAGTCAAAATCTGAGTCTGAAATACGTTGATGGTGATGTTTGCTTACTTATTCATGCTTTTCTAACCAATGGGATTAATATTTCTGTGAGAATGAAGATAGGAAAATGAAAGGAGTAAAGTGACACGAGAGGACATGCAAGTTGCTGTTTGCGCGGAATATTAAAAGTGTAGGTAAACAAGAGGAATAATAACACTTACGAACTTCAAGCAGATGTAAAAAAGGAGTCAACGAATTTCCTCTTTTTCAAAGACTGATCACTACCAGTGTATTTTTTTTATTCCTTTGATAGGCTATATAAAATGCTTCCAATTTGAAATAATTTGTTGAAATCATTTCTCCATCAACTACTTGTATCGCCAGGATATTTTCTTTTGTGCATACGTATCTAGTTTTGTGGTTTTTCTATCAGCATACATACCAAACGTATACACATATATAATATATGTGTGTGTTAGTGTATTTTTAATATGTTAATTAATAATAAGCAACCTTAAATTCAGAACTTCTATTCATTAAGAGAATAAGTAATTACTATTATTTCAAAATGTTGTAGCGAACTATATTTTGGATTTGAAATACAGCATTAAACATATTCTTTAGCTCCGTAGATCAATATTGAGAAATTCGCAAAGAAGGCTCCTTCTAAATTTCCATTACATTTCACAAAATATTTTTTACCGTAAAAGAATTGAAATTAAAATCCTATTTACTTACAGAATAAAATTACAAAAGTTTACGATTATTACTGGAAATTAATGCTATAATTCATTTCGAACATTTTAAAAGCTCATACAGTCGGCGAGAACTATCTTGGCAGTGACGTCAACGCTCTCATTTGCAAGGCTACCAACTTACGCTATTCACAAATAGTGCTTAGATGGCACACTGAACGCTTCGCACGTCACGTCGCAACTACAGTTTAAAATAATTCTGGTAGCGAACTAGAGAGAATTTAGATAACAATGTATTTGAATAATACTAGCATATATATGTGCATTGTTACGACAAAGAAAGAAAAAATAAGATTAGACCCTATATTTATGTCGTCAAATGACAATATCTTTCCTTTCAAAAAGCCGATTTCCATTTCCAATAGATTTTTTTTTTTAAACCTAAATCCCAACTTGCGTAGTAATTGTTGTAATGCCCACTCAGAAATTTTGAACTCAATGCTTTTCTTAAGTTCGCACAATAATTTATTTAAGGTGCGACAATGCTTTCAGCATAGATATTGTGAATTGTTCTACGAACTACTGCTTCATCGAAAGAATCTAAATTTGTTTGTCTTTTTTGTGTATTTGGCCTTGTTTTACAAGGTGTTACGACGGGTTGTCCAGACTTTACTCCTTCTCTCTCACAATTCGCCACACGGATCTCTCACTGACACATGTTGCTCGGGAGGTTTCATGAACACTGTCAGATTTATTATTGTTTGCTGCAAGAAGAGTTGTAAACATTAAAAACAGTGTCTCCAGTATCACAATGCAACGACTTGCCTTTCTTTAAGGTACTATCACCCATTCTTATACACAAAATTTCGAGAACGAGAAGAAAACAAAGGATTGACAACTTTCATCAGTCAGCACAGACTGTAGAGCCCTACACAAAGAAAATACGCGCTTTTCAGTTCATTTCATTTCGCTTTTATTTTTTAATTTATTTGTGTGTTTTTCCTGGCAGTGCTGTTCTTATGCACTATTGGTAAATGTTATACTTTTCGAAGCTACATTCCCTAACCCCCACGCTCTGTTTCCGCGACCAGGAAACACGTTCACATATCATTCTCTAACTCAAGGACCGTGATAGGTAAAGACATGGGGGTTTCTTTAAAATAAACTTTGGACTTCCCTTCCCATTTCGTTCACTGCATATTTGTGTCTATCTTCAATAGAACGAAAGTTAGTAGCATGTTGAAATCTGAGTGTTGTTAGAACAGACTAAACATAAATGGCTATCATTTAAAATATTTTTCCACATATTTATAATATAAAATTCAAATATAAAATAACCATATTCTTCATGAAAGTTATATAAATATAAAAGCAAAGAAATGTAGCATTTATGTCTCCTCGAAATCCAGTTATCGTTATACAAAGAAGAGAAGTATATTTATCAAAAACGAATCTCCCATTTCGGTTTATTTCCTTCGCTTTCCTGTTGTAGAGAACAGAGCGTGCTTTTAAGTTGGTATTTGTGTTCGCGCATTTTCTCTTTCCTGGGATTGGACGTTGAATTGAACGAAGCGTCTGCTTTAACCAGTGGGACGGCATTTGAGCAAGAGCGAAGTCTACGTCACTGCCAGGATAATTCTCGGGCACTGTAGTTTCTGATGTACTAAAATTTCATTTCTTATCGATAGTATGAAATATTGCAAATAGTTGTACTATAAGTTTCCATAACTGTTCTCCAAGTGGATTTGTATAGAACCAAAGGGAATTTTGTCAAGTTGAACAAAAATTCCAAAATAAACCTCTTGAAAGCAGCTCTTACTTGTAAAAGAATACATAATGATCGCTTTTGGCTGTTGTAATGCTCTTTTAAGCAGCTTAATACAAATTCAATGTAGCATAATAACAAAAGCTGCTTTTCTTATGAAAAAAAAAAAAAAAAAAAATCTTGGTGAGGTGTCTGTACTTGGTGCCGAATTTTACTTCATCCCGGGCGCCGAAATCTAGTTACGGCTCTGGTTGACGGTTTTTTTTTTTTTTTAACATGTAAAAAGTTCGAATGGAGTGCCTACAAAACGGAATACCGAGCTTATTCATGGTGTATGGCATGCTTTAACAATGAGAAAGGCAAATAACTTTAAAACGTCGGCACAATCAAGCCCTTAAATGAAATATGAACTTCCTTTTCTGGACACTTGTAATCTCTAGGTTGAAATTGGTAAGGGTAATTTTAATTTTTCATTGTCGGTAAAGACAGGAAGATTGTGCTGATATATTTATTAGTACAGTCAACTGCTTTCGAGCTTCTTTAAAAGTACGAGTAATTTCATGTGTTTAGATACAACTCTTCCTCCTTGTTCAATCACTTATTTTCCTCCTTAATTATTCTTTGTTTTTGGCTGGGGTTAAAATAATTGAAGTAAATGATGTAAGTTGGTTCTCAAAATAATTTAGTGCAAACATTACTACATAATTATTGGTCAAGTAATTAAGTTCTATTACTGACGGTTTTATTCAAAGTAACTTATAATCTTTCATACTGTGTATAAATTGAAGAAACTTTTTTCAATAAGAAAGTAATTTATCAATACTTGTATTTTCATTTCCAGTATGACTTTGTGATAATGTTCGTGACATTTTACATGTTACAAGCTTTGCTTACTTAATATACATTAGTATCATCACTGAGCAAATCAGAATGTTTTAATTTAGGAAGTTGAACATTCACATTCAACTTGATAAACTACTACTATTTTACCCCGACCGAAGAAGAGAGTTGTTCCGTTGACAGCTCTCATGACTTATTTATACTTTTCTCGAGTATTCTTGATGAGTATGAAATTTTAATTATGTTGTCCTCACAACGCAAATTTAATGAAAATTCTTGTGATTACTGTATCTTGTTTTCTGGTTTGTTGAAGTGATGTCTGAATCTCAATCAGCCTTCACACTTTTGAAGACTTGGACTATGATGAATTTTATTTCCAAGGAAAGTCCCCAAAGGATATAATGTCTGCACCAGAGATGGAGTAGGTCAGTGGGTCAAGATTTGTGAGTGGCTGCTACCTACCACCCACCGTGACCCACTCTGACTCACCGACACACTCAGACCGACTAACTTACTCTATTCAGTCCATAGTAGACAGCATCTTCTGAACACTGGTGAATGTGCCTGTGTTTCACTTTCAAGGCTTCCATTTTATTCCTTTCTCATTTTTTTCTGTTTACTTATCTGAGTATATCTTTGTGAAAAAAGAACTTAAGGTATTTTGGTTATTGATATTTGTAACTGTTGTAACAACAATAGGACTTACTACCTGGCTTTCGAGATACAACCTGAGAGTTTTTAGAGGAGCTAACTACTGAAAAAAAAAAAAAAAAAATACATTTTTGAATCACCTGTAATACATGAATTACATAAAAGCGAATGTAACTATGTGTGAGTGATGATCACGGACAAATGGCAAAGCCAAATGAAATGAATTTTGGTAGATAGTTAGACCCCAATCCCAACTGGGATGTTATCATATCACTTTTATTATAATACATGTACTAAAGGGGGAGAGGAGGTCCAAGTTTTCACGAAAAATTGAGTATCTCACAAGCCGTTCAACTGAGGGAGTGAAATTCAATATATTAACTCTTTATTAAAAATAAACAGAACGTGTTCTAGCAGTTTTTAAATTTCTCTTCTATGGGGGAGACTTTCTATATGTGGGAAATTGGTAGTGGGTTGATTTGTAAAACTAATCAAAACGATCGATATTAGTTGAGAAGAAATTGAGAAATAATTATTAATTTAGACACAAAAAATACAGTCTCAGTTAATTAGAAAGCAGTAATAATTAGAAAGAAGTGGTATCATTTATCCACTACTTTCTAATATAATAATTTTTGAAATCTTATGTTTATTATATGGAGTCTTCTCAGCACAAGGCACTGAAGCTATAAGGTTGCGAGAAATATATATACAAAATGGGTACTGTAAGTTTAATTAAATGGAAGTCTTAAGTTTTCACTATATACTTAATTATATGGAAAACTTTACATCTTTTTTCACATTTACTTTGGTCCACTATACCTTGATTTGAGACTTCCAAATTTCATTGTATTTTCCACTGAAAGTACCTGTAATTCAGCAAGAAAATAATTATATATAATACAAACTCAATACAACTTTCTTACAAGGCTGTCTATAATGTTTATTATAAATTAAGCAGAAATGTTACAGTTTCAGAAGTATATCACTTCCTTCTTCAGACTACTAATCCAACTCTAAAGAAGGAAGTGATATACTTCCGAAACTGTAACATTTCTGCTTAATTTATAATAAACATTATAGACAGCCTTGTAAGAAAGTTGTATTTAGTTTGTGTTTAAGATGGACACAAGGCCTTTTTATCATAATATATATATAATAATTCAAATTCATCGTAATTTTACCCATGACAAACACTTTACCATTTTATATTGTAAAGGTCAGATCCACCTTATTGTAACAGAGCTGTACTTGAGCGATTGATCGTAGAAATTCAAACTCCGATTAGTGATAATTTCACAGCATTGTTTAATTGCAAGTGTAAACTCTTTAGTCAGTGGACAAGAGGACGTGGATCATGGGTTAAAGTTAATTACGATTGGTTTTGATGGGTAGTGAGTCAGAGTGAGTCACGTTAGGTAGTGGAACATATTGGGTCACGGTTTGTCGAAGTGGGTCATGGTGGATCACAGTGGGTCATGGTTACGAATAGTGGTGGGTCAATGGGTTGTGAGTCAATATTTCATTGACCATCATCATCTGAACAGTGACCAGAAATAACGAATTGAAGCAAGCATCATTCCTTCTGATCACTGTTCAGACATTTTCTCCTTTATATATTTTCCTTGGAACAACGTAAACATGATAGTCTAAACTAATACTTGAAGGTTCCTTGAGATTCCGCCATAACTTTTTCAAGCTTGACGTATTATAAGAAAAGCCACAATGCACTGTAGTGACTTTCTTTGCTAAACAAACGCATGTTTAATAAGATGCGTAACCGCGGTCTCAATTGATGCGAATAATCAACACTATTGCATTTGCTGTCACTACTGGAAGTAAGATTTCTTTATAGATTAATTGGTATTTTAGGCTTCAAGACTTTTACTTGCCTCCTGATGTGACACTCGTCAATGAGCACGTAAGGTTGTAATGAAAAATGAGACTGAATTAAATTGTTCATTACGAAGCAACAACCTGAAAGAGGTTTAATTTAAAGAGGGTAAGTATCAAGAAAAAAAGTAGATTTTGTTGCGGAGGGTGATAGGTAAAATATAAAAGTTCGTAGTAAAGCTATACGTATAAGGGTAAAATTTTTACGGGAATGACAATAGTTTTAAGAAGGAAATAAATATGAAGTTTGTTTACAGGGTGTCCAAAAAGTCCCATATCATAGATGAGAGCACATTTGTTGAATTCTACCCATGTTTTGAAGCGGAATGGTAAAGGATAAAAATACGGGGGGGGGGGGGGGGGGGGGGGCAATTTGGGCAAATTGCTTCCCTTATATATCCTTTGTTCTCGTGCTGAGATGAGCCCCGTCGCGAATCTATGCGCTGCATTACAACAGAGATTAACCGTACTCTCAGAAAGCGTAGTTCATCGAACTCAAAGTAAGCCTCGGACCCCTTGATGATCAATACAGTTTGCCTGAAATCTAGTGTTCAAGTAGTTTAGTATGAGCAAGATGTAGTGTGCTAGGGCACCAACTTGCATGAACCATGCTTTCTTTATATGTTCTGATAACAAAGTGCAATATTCTTATCCATGTTCAAGAAATGACCACACAATACTAGTTTGTATTCACGATCGTGGGGAAGGAAAAGTCGCAGCTTAAATGGATGTAGTTTTCCTTTGGGATATCGTGAATGGCTGAGCATCTTGTCTTATCCTCCTGTCCTCCCTTCGTTTTCAAATACCGTATTTACGCAATCCTAAAATGCACATTTTTAATTATTTTTCAGCCCCAAAATCGAGATGTGTCTTACATTCGAGTTTGCAAGTTTAGGCCTACATTTTGCACTGTCAGTAAGACCCAATTTACAGCAGAAAAGGATTGAGTTTTGCCGGAGATAGCTAATCTCGTTAGTCATGATTCTGTGAAAAATGTGTACTAGGAATACCCACATTTTCCGAAAAATGGGAAATCGTTTTATCCGGAAATTGGAAACTGAAAATGGAAGACGAAAAATTTTCATTGTGTTTTCACATGTTTGTTTATCTTTTTTATTCTTAAAAGTCAATGCCGAGCAGTTTTATTTCGTCTCACATTTGAGGGTGTTTTACACTCGCGTAAATACGGTATCTAAAAATGTCCTGCAACCCACTTTAATTCAAACCTACGCTTGAAACTGCTAAACTTTTATTCTTATGAACTTTTTTTTTTAGCTGAGATGCATATTCAACAATTTTTCTTATGGCCACGGACTTTCACCCCAACGAAACTATGTTGGGAACCTCGGAAACACTTAATATATACAGAAGAGAACATAATGTTTAAAATTGTAAAAATTTTGTTCTCACATTTTCACTGCAAATTCAGTTTTACCAATTTCTTGTATATTACAGCACTTTTGAAGTATTCTGTAGATATATAAATGAAAGTCAACGCTTTACTTTTACATAACAGAAAATTACAGTTGAAGAAAAAAACGCCATACAGTTTACCTCAGTTGCATATTCACCCATTTAAAGGAAAGTAAACGTTTTATTTTAAAAGAAGTGAACACTGTTTGAAACTGAAAGGAATGTTTTCAAACCTCAGATATTATTTCACTTAACCCATTTCAGGAATTTTGCAGAAATTTTAAAGTAATATGTATACAGGGTGTATTAGATCACCCGTCCCAGGCTTTTTTTTTTTTTTCCGGCTCGTAGTGCACGTATACACTTCAAACAACAAATGGTGATGCTTTCATATTTGGTTCTTCAACTACGTCAAACTAGCTTCAGGTATTCTTATTATGATAATGCCATTAAACGATCAGCTATCTGTTTTACATGGCGTTTGATACATAGATTTGGTGTCCCAAATACTTCTCTGCAACACAGACTGTCACGCGAAAGCAAGGAATGAAATTACCTCTTGCGCATAAGTTAGGAGTTGCGAAAATACTTTCCCCGATATGTATGGAAAAGAGCTTAAATACCATGTGAAACAGTTAGCTGATCGTTTAATGTCATTATCATGGTAAGAATGCCTGAAGCTAGTTTGACTTAGCTGAAGAACTAAATATCAATGACAGGTTCAACAAAGATAAACAGAGTGCTGTGAAAGGTTTTTATACGAGTTTAAGAAGTGACCTCCCAATTTGTTTGTTAGAACACCTGTGTCTACAAGTATATTGAAATCTTTGAGTTTTATTTCCCACGCTTATGCCGGCTAGGCTAATGGAGACGGATATGATGAGAAATGAATGAGATGGTGGAATCAAGAAAGTGGGAGAAAACGGAAGAACCTGGAGGAAACCCACACACACGGAGTTTGTCCACCACAAATGTCACTTGGCAGAGCTGTGATCGAACCAAGAACTCTATGCAGCAGAGGTGAACGCTCTACCACTGAGCCGCCGCGGCCCGTAAGTATATCGTGAGAAAACTTTCAATAAGGAACAAATTGCAAAGTTCTATACAAACTACTGTACACTGATGAAGAAACGATCTTTTCCACCATCACGAATACTGAACGCTCATGAGATTGGTGTGTCATGTGTTCATGTTAATCCCAAAGTGATATGTAAAAAACGGAAACGAGTTCTGGGTAAGTTAACGTCGGGCTAGGGTTGACGTCGGGTTTTCAATGTAAGAATTAACTGTCCCGAAAAAGGCTTTCAGGACGCCTGTTTTCGCTCTTCATATTGAAAAAAAAATTCAGCTCGCAAGAAGTAGTATATGTCACCTGAAAACGGAAGGTAGTATTTCTGACTCAAATGATGACGCAACAAAGAAAGAGTATCTCTTCAATCATAAATGGGAGAGTGTGTCGTAATTGGCGCAATATTTAGGGCCTGTTAAACACACAAGCTCGGAATTCGGAATAAGGGACACCAGGCAGCTCTCCTGTTACCTATCCACATTTTTTATAATCCTTTGTGGGGCTTCATTTGTGCTAACTGTATATAAAAAGAATGAACTGGAAAATTGTAAGTAGCTACTAATCTGGAAAAGACAGGTATAATCGATTCTTACCAAATGAGTAGGAACCGTGATCTTAATGGCTATATAGCGTGAGATATGGTGTCCCGGTTTCTCGCTTACAAAATCTGGCAATCCTAAGTCGGGCGAAAGAGGTCGGAATATAACAATGATATTCTGCGTGAGTGCTACTGATCAGTTTGTTCGTATTTCCGCGCCAGAGAGTGAGTGAGGGACTGTTGGTTGATACTCCACTTGAGAGTATTGCTGTAGCACAAAGTACTGATTGGATAACGAGTGATACTTTTTAAAACTTTGTTGCAACACTTTGTGAAATTCTGTCATCCTTCCCCTCACATCCCAGTTTTGCTAATTGTTGATGGACATGGCAGCCATAAAGAACTGAAAGTGATTAAATATGCGAGGGGTCACAGGATTCACTGCTCAGTACTCCTCCACATATCACTTACCAGACTCAACTCACTGATAGGTGTTTTATGAAACCATTTCAAGACGCATACAATGATGCTTGTTCACTGTGGATGCGCAAGAATGCTGGAGTAAAGACATCCGAATACGATGTAGAGCATCTTGTTTCAGAGGCATATCTAAAGGTATGTCACATGGACGTAGCTCTCAATCGATTTGCCTTCACCAGAAAATATTCCCTGAACCCTCAGATATTCACAGACACTGACTATCCGCAAACGTCCACGAGTATCTGATCGGCACTTTGTGTGCAAAGGATTGGGCACGTCCATCCTCACCACAACAAACGTCTGCAGATCAGGCGCCATGTTCAGGATAAACGGTCTCCCGACATCATTGATGCAGTCCATATGGTTCCCCAAATCTCAACAGGACGATTAGCTAGGGATGCTGCTATGAGCCACATAATAATTTGGAGGATTCTGCACAATAACGCGTTAAATCTTTATCTTTGTCTGTACCAAAAACTCCGAGAACAAGATTTCCATAACCATCTGGAGTTTTGTCAATGGGTGAGCGCCAGGAACCCATGTTTCACCAGAAGATTCTGTGTACGGATGAGGCGACCTTCAAGATTAATGTAGGTCAACGTACACAACGCTCACTACTAATCCAGCGAGAATACTCACTGGGTACGTGAAGTTGACAATCAACATATCTGGAGTCTAAATGTCTGGTGTGGTATAGTGGGAGGCCAAATTGTTCCTTATTTCTTCGAAGGTACTTTAACAGAAGTAGGATACGCTATTTTTTTTTTGTCAGGTTTTCTTTGTGAGCAGCTGTTGGAAGAGGTCTCATTAGCAACTCGTGAAATAATGTGATTACAAGACGGTTACTCTGCTCATTTTTCAAGAGTTGCCTTACAAACTGTTGCTCATTTATTTCCAAACAGGTAAACCAGAAGAGGAGGCCGTTTCCTGGTCAGCTCGTTCTCCGGACCTGACTCCTCTCGATTTTTCTTTTCGGGACGTGTCAAGGAGCTGGTTTAGCAAGAGCGTCCTACCACAAGGGAAGACATAATGAACAAGATCTATAATGTCTGCCATGGACTAAGAGGTAATGAAATGTTAAGAGCGCATGTCCCAGTGCGCATTCGAATGTGCATCACACGTGCTGGACGATCCTTTGAACATTTATTGTGAGTTTTATTTATTTTTTTTTGGGGGGGGGGGGGGTACGATATTTTGGTGAGAATGTTCAGAACTTGCAGTTCATGTTATTTATTTTATTTATTATCTTCAGTTTGTTTATTTGTACTATTCTTGAACAATCGTTTGTGCAATCAGTTCCGAAAAGTGATTTATTAAAATGTTTACATAAGTTAAGAGGACTAAGAGAGGGGCAGTGATTTCGTAAGTTTGATTTCTTTTGGGAGGGGGGTTGTTATTGGACTTTACATCCAAATTTGTTTCATACGTAGTTTAAAACCAAAGAGTGTTTTTCTCTGTTTTCTGTTTTAAGTTGATTCAGATTCCGAAATTTAAACTAGTACTGTCCTGTAATATTGTTTTCGTTTGTTGATAAGTAGACGAGATGTGCCCTAACGTTTGATACTGAATGCTGTAAAGAGTTTTCAACAACTATTTAATAGAACATGTGCTATCTGATGTTCTTTTGGAGTCATTACCAACTAAAACTGTTGTTCTTAGTTGCAATTTAACAGCAAATAATACATAGATGCCAAACGGTCGAGTTTAACGAAAAATGTTCCTGTGAGAGTTGTTTCCTTTTCAATAATACTTACAAATAAATCGAAATTAGTACCACTCTCCATTTGAAATTTTGGAGTTGATCCCCCGCGGAAGTATTCTCGCTACGCCACTGAATATGAAAGAATCAGTTTGATTCTTCACATACGATTTGGTAATTCATTCTTTTTTGTTTGTTTAAAGTGTCTACCTGCACTACGAAGTACGAACTGAGAAAAATGCGTGGGACGGGTGGTCTGATAGCAATTTAAGGTTATTCATTACGTCCAAATAGTTTGTGTCTAAAACGGTAGATGGCGCCACCGTCACCAATGTTAACATATGCAACTAATAAAATTAAAACAATCAAAAATAAAATGAACAATTCAAAAATTAGGCAAAAACGGATATAATCTGGTTAATGGACGTTAAAAAATCTAGGGAATGGTACGTGTCGATTTCACTTATTGTTATTAGTTTCATTGTTAGAGGCCACCATTGTTAAGTAAACAATCAACTTTATCTGCCGTACTTTTTACCAGAAACTGACCAAACTTTACACACCCATTTAAGATTGAAATATCTAGGGAATGGTACGTGTCGATTTCACATATTGTTGTTAGATTCATTGTTGAAGACCACCATTGTTAAATAAACAATCAACTTTATGTGCCACACTTTCTAAAACAAACTGACCAAACTTGGCACACCCATCCGATTAGCACAAATACATCTAGCGAATGGTACCTGTCGAATGTTCGATCAGGTTTCATTGTTCGAGGAAACCATTGTTAAACAAACAATTGCTGGATTTTTCCATTGTTAAATAAACAATTAACTTTATCTGCCATACTTTATACTACAAACTAACCAAACTTGGCATACTCATTTACAATTGAGACATCTATGGAACCGTACGTGTCTATTTCACTTATTGTTGTTAGTTTCATTGTTAGAGGACATCATTGTTAAATAAAGAATCAACTTTATCTGCCACACTTTCTACCAGAAACTGACAAAACCTTGCACATTCATTTAAGATTGAAATATCTAGGGAAAGATATGTGTCGGTTTCTCATATTGTTGTTAGTTTCATTGTTCAAGACCATCATTGTTAAATACACAAGCGTTGGATTTCTACATTGTTAAATAAACGATCATCTTCATCTGCCATACTTTCTAACACAAACTGACCAAACTTGGCGCACCCATCGGATTACCACAGAGATATATACTGAATGGTACCAATCAATTTCTCATATTGTTGTTAGCTTCATTCTTCGAGGCCACCATTGTTAAACAATCGTTGGATTTCTCCATTATTAAATAAACAATCAACTTTATCTGCCATACTTTCTACCACAAACTGACCAAACTTGCACAATCATTTACGATTGAGATGTCGATGGAACGGTACGTGCCGATTTCACTTATTGTTGTTAGTTTCATTCTTAGAGGCCACCATTTCTAAAAAAAACAATCAACTTTATCTGCCACACTTTCTACCAGAAACTGACCAAACTTTGCACACGCATTCAAGATTGAAGTATCTAGGGAATGGTACGTGTCGATTTCACATATTGTTGTTCTTTCATTGTTAGATGCCACCATTGTTAAATAAACAATCAAGTTTTTCTGCCACACTTTCTACCACAAAATAACCAAAATTTGCAGAATCATTTAAGATTAAGATATCTATGGAATGGTATGGGTCGATTTCACATATTTTTGTTTGTTTCATTGTTAGAGGCCACCATTGTTAAACAAACAATCAACATTAATGGCCATACGTTCTACCAGAAACTGACCAAACTGCACACCCATTTAAAGTTGAAATATCTACGGAATGCTATGTGTCGATTTCACATATTGTTGTTAGTTTCATTGTTGTAAGACACTATTGTTAAATACATAATCGTTGGATTTCTTCATTATTAAACAACAATCAACTTTATCTGCCATATTTTCTACCACAAACTAACCAAACTTGCACAATCATTTACGATTGAGATGTCGATGGAACGGTACGTGCCGATTTCACTTATTGTTGTTACTTTCATTCTTAGAGGCCACCATTTTTAAAAAACAATCAACTTTGTCTGCCACACGTTCTACCAGAAACTATCCAAACTTTGCACACGCATTTAAGATTGAAATATTTAGGAAATGGTACGTGTCGATTTCACATATTGTTCTTTCATTGTTAGATGCCACCATTTTTAAATAAACAATCAAGTTTTTCTGCCACACTTTCTTCCACAAACTAACCAAACTTGCACAATCATTTACGATTGAGATATCTATGGAATGGTATGGGTCGATTTCACATATTGTTGTTAGTTTCATTGTTAGAGGACACAATTTTAAGTAAAGAATCAACTTTTTCTGCCGTACTTTCTACCACAAACTGACCAAACTTTATACATCCATTTAAGATTGAGATATCTAAAGAATAGTACGTGTCGATTCCACATATTCTTGTTAGTTTCATTACTGAAGGCCTACATTGTTAAGTAAACAGTCAACTTTATCTAACACACTATCTAACACAAACTGATAAAACTTGGCACACCCATCGGATTACCACAGAGATATCTACTGAATGGTACCAATCGATTTCACATGTTGTTAGTTTCACTGTTCGAGGCCACCATTTTAAAACAATCGTTGGATTTCTCCATTATTAAATAAACTATCAACTTTATCTGCCATACTTTATACTACAAACTAACCAAACGTGGCATACTTATTTACGATTGAGATATCTATGAAATGGTACGTGTCGATTTCATTTATTGTTGTTAGTTTTATTGTTAGAGACCGCCATTTTTAAATAAACAATCAACTATATCTGCCATACTTTCTACCAGAAACTGACCAAATTTTGCATACCCCTTGAAAGTTGAAATATCTACGGAATGCTATGTGTCGATTTCACATGTTGTTGTTAGGTTCATGATTGATGGCCACCATTTTTAAATACAGAATCGTTAGATTTCTCCAGTGTTAAGTATACAGTCAACTTTTGTCTGCCATATTTTCTACCAGAAACTAACCAAACGTGGCACACTCATTTACGATTGAGATATCTATGGAATGGTACGTGTCGATTTCACTTATTGTTGTTAGTTTCATTGTTAGAGGCCAGGTTTGTTAAATGAACAATCAACTATATGTGCCATACTTTCTACCAGAAATTGGCCAAACCTTGCACACACATTTAAGATTGAAATATCTAGGGAAACATATGTGTCGATTTCTCATATTGTTGTTAGTTTCATTGTAAAGATCACCATTGTTCTTTCATTGTTGAAGGCCACCATTGTTAAATAAACAATCGTTGAATTTCTAAATTGTTACCTAAACAATCAACTTTATCTTACACTCTTTCTACCACAACTAACCAAATTTGGCGCACTCATTTACAATTGAGACATCTATGGAACAGTACGTGTCGATTTCACTTATTGTTGTTAGTTTCATTGTTGGAGGCCACCATTGTTAAATAAAGAATCAACTTTATTTGCTATATTTTGTACCAGAAACTGACCAAACTTGGCACACCAATCGGATTACCACTGAGATATCTAGGGAATGGTACTTGTCGATTTCACATATTATTGTTAGTTTTATCGTTTAAGGCCACAATTGTTCAATAAATAATTGTTGGATTTCTCCATTGTTAAATAAACAATCAACTTTATCTGCCATATTTTTTACCACAGATTAACCAAACTTAGCACACTCCTTTACGATTTAGATATCTATGAAATGGTACTTGTCGATTTCACTTGTTGTTGTTAGTTGCATTGTTAGAGGCCACCATTGTTAAATAAACAATAAACTTTATCTGTCATACTTTCTACCAGAAACTGACCAAACTTTGCGTACCTATGTAAGATTGAAATATCTATCCTATGGTTCATGTCGATTTCACATATTGTTTTAATTACGTTGTTGGAGACTACCATTGTTAAATAAACGATTCACTTTATTTTCCATACTTTTTACCACAAGCTGACCAAACTTGTCATATTTACAATTCAGATATGTAGAGTGGTACATGTCGATTTCTCATATTGTTGTTAGTTTCATTGTTGGAGGCCTCCATTTTTAAATAAACAGTAAACTATTTTCCATACTTGCTACCAGAAACTAAGCAAACTTTGCTTACCTATTTACGATTGAAATATCTTTGGAATGATACATGTCGATTATCAAGGGCTAACAAGCTCTAGCCAAATTGTGTGTAATACATCAGTATGCGTTGGGATCAAACGATAATTATTCGTGATCAAACGAGCTGGACAAATTCCGATTGAATTTGTTTTCATGGTGGCTGTGGTGGAGGGGGTAACAGGTCATCGGTAAATGTTATTGTTCGGAAAATGGAATAGTAAATATATATATATATATATATATATATATATATATATATATATATATATATATATATATATATTTATTTTTCATTCAGAACTTTGTTGCGCCAGAACTTGTTTATAGCCAGTGTGAACTAGTTGTGTGCCTCCAGATTTTTTTTGTCTCAGGTGGAGCGGGATGGCCCCCTACAGCGTTCCTAGAATTACACTCTAAAAGCCCACAGTGTTCCTAGAATTGCACTCTAAAAGCCCCTCCCATACAACTGACCTGTGCTTCCCAGCAGACACCTCACATTTGAACTCTGTTGAGATTCTATGTAAGTTTGTCGGCTGTACGTACAAATTCAGAGAATAAACATGTATTAGGGAATGAGAAGTTCTCGAAATAAATTTGCAAGCTGAATATTTTTTCGCGACATAAGTGAAGAGTAATTATATACCCTTGAAGAGTACCCTGCAGAGTAAGAAAGCTCTAAGCAAAATAATCATTGAATAAATAGCAATGTAATCACAGTAATGTGTATATATGGCATGTTGTATTTCTACCAGATTGTCAGAGCACTAATTATCTCATTTTTTGATGTGAGCGATCTCGCTATCGAATTTCCAGAAGAACATTAAAAAAAGTTGTATTTAGGTCTATTCCATTTTAAACAAACGAAATACGTTGCGTAAAAGAATTTTCCATGTTAAAATATTTGATGGGTAGAGTAGTTTGTGTGGGATTTGATTGTTATTGCATGTATCTATTGCATGCTGAATTGGTAGCTGGGAAATCAGCCAGGATATTCATTCTGACGGTTGCAAGCCCATGAAAATACAGAGCAACAGTTACTCCAAGGGAGTAGATAATAGATAAAAATTCTTAAAACAACCGTGGGGGAGAGAGCCGAAAATTTGGGCCAGAATCACCTGTATACAGCTCTCATTGTTGAGACACTAAAATTTTTCAATTACTCGTATACGAAAGATAAACATTACGAAACTATTTTTATTTATTTATTTATTTACTTATTCCTCGGTGGGTAGTCTATCTCAGAAAATTACGATTAGCATAATTCTATGTTTCAGGAGTGCGCTTCGAACCCACCCCCCAGAGGCGGTTTTTTGGGCGGGCGAACTATATCTTGTCCGCAGGTCCACACATTAATTAAAGTATATGTAACACACATGTACGTGTGTGTGTGTGTGTGTGTGTGTGTGTGTGTGTGTATGTATATATATATGTGTGTATATATGTATGCTAAATGTAAAATATTTTTGAACCAATGTTTCCAATCCAAATAATAGAGCCCCACGGCTCCAACTCGCCAAGGGCTCCATAAGAACAAATTCCGCCTGTGTCACCTTCTACACATCAGTGACTATGCTCATAGTATATTCTATGATAACAATTGACTGAATGTGCTTTTCAAGTTTCACTATCTTGGAAAGAGAATGCGTAAGACTCTCTTAGTGTTCCAACGAGACGGGACTCGACTCTTTGAAGCGAGACACGATACAATACAAAACTTTTTGTGAAATGTCTCGTCTCGTGTCTCGAAAAATACAAACACAGTTTCTGAATTTGCTTAAAAATTTATTAACCCGGAATAAATTATTTGCCTTCGAAATGTATACCATCTTTTATTATTTCAAATGATCCAAATGATTCAATGTTTCAAATCCTACAAAGAACAGGGAATACCTAAAGAATTTTTTAAAAATGATTCTTACAAACAGCTTTCACTTCCATTTTTCAATTGATTCAAGTTTAATTATTTTGTGATAGTGCTCCAGATTCAAATACAAATGTAAAGCGTTCATTGAGATCAGTGTTTCAGAAGATTTTATTCCGGGGGCTGGTGGAGATATCTACGTATAAAAATCCTGTTATAAAAATACAAGTAGAAATGTCAATTTTATCAGTAACTAACTATTGTTTCGTTGTCTTTCTCGTTCCGAACCAAGACAGAAACGTGTCAGCCTTTCTCGATACTGAGTTTTGAAAAGATGCTGATTTGACAACAAAATTTATCTTTTTTATTGTTTTATGATGTTATTCGAAGCTAAACCATTTTTTTTAAATGGGAAAGTTACATAGGCCTCCTTATTTGTTGAAGTGGCGCCAGGGGTTCTGAAAAAAGGATATCAGAATAAATGGGGAAATCTTGCCTTTCGACTGTACTGACGGTATTGACAAATGTTCCTATCGAAGTAATTACTGGTTCAGTCGAATCTAAGCAGCCGTTGCTGGAAGATTGCAGTCGTGTTGTGTGTTGTGCTACCAAACAAAACTTGGTTAAAAGTTGTAATTTTAACCACTTGGTATAACAGCTCTTTTTGTGGACCTCAGCCTTTCTGGTGTTGCCACGAGACGAGACACAACCATTCGATATGAGACGAGACGACACAGCCAGAAATCTCGTCTTGTCTCGTGGCAACACTAGACTCTCTAGATATGTCAGTAAAAGGAATGACAACGTTCCTCACGGAGCACGTGTTAGCTCTCAGCCTCTTTCTTTCACTGATGTTTGTTTACATAGTAGATGAATATATAGAGAGTAACAAAAGGATGAGATATGCAGATTCTCCTGAAAACACATTAAAATTGTAGCAGTATTTGGAGCTTGTTATAAATGGATGTACCGGGGAACTAAAATAATTCTTGGAATTGATCATACAGTATTGATATAAAAAAAAAAACATGGAAACAAGTAAAGACAAAGAACTGAAATCGTGAATTTGTTTTCAAAATACAGAAATCTCAAAGGAATCTGTTTAGCCGACTTTAATTGTAAACGAATTTTGAATAAATTTGCATTCCCTGAATTCTTATACATAAAAAATAGAAATTTTTCTTTTAGCGTACGAATGAGGGGCTTTAGGAAATTAGGCCAAGATAATTAAAATGATACTGTCCTTTACAAAATTTAAGGGGAAGACCATGATCGAAAAAGCATCAGTCAAACTATAAAGGTCAATGGTAGCTTTTGTCATTTCTTACGACCACTATATGCACCTTATTGCGAAAAATTTATTCGTATTATAAAACCGCTATCGTTCAATAAATGTCAAATTAAATACATCTTAAAGATGAAATTGTCATTACCTCTGTCGCATAATATATTCTAGCTTTGGGACCTATGTCATTATATGACTTTCACGATAAGTGACAAGAAGAATATAAATCCCAAGTTCAAAACGTAAGGAAAGAAACCGGCTGTTCGCCCTTCAAATTATGAAAAATGTACCAAAATGGTTGAAATTATGATTTTCTATTTCTTTACGAGAGAGAAGAATAAAAATAAAATTTGGAGCAATTGTGTATGTATAAGGCCACTATCTTCTTCAAGTTACTAAACTAACTTCAAGTGTTTCAACCATTTTTGACACATATCTCGAAAACTTTTAGTGATATTAGAGGCAAGAATACGTGGTTGATAATGAGCTTTTTAATTATGTCACAATACTTTTGAACTTTACCTTATGAGAAATGGCATATTCCAAAAATAATTCAGTACCACCCTAACCTGAATTTTACCAAAAGATTAGCGAAAGTGATACGGTGTGTGTCGTCCAGAGTTTAATTCCCGGTGTGGCACTCAAACATTGCTGTGTTGACCAAACATCGAGAGAAAAGTTGGGAAACTAAAAGATAGCGGACTTCAATCTAGACAGCCGGCTACGTTGGGTGTAGTTGTGCTGACCACTAACATAAGCCCGCTGCAGACTCAGATCACAAGGGACTGTTGCGCCAGGAGTTTATATATATGTATATATTGGTGTTATTATTTTACCTTACCTCTCAGTAGCGTAAGTAAGGACGAATGGGCCTCCCCGCAAAAATGTTAAACGGACCCCCTCTATCCACATCCATGAGTCACGTAAAATTTACAGAGAACAGTTTTGACTTTCTATGTTCTATCAGTGAGTCACAACTTGCTCATATGCAAAAAAAGCACATTATTATTATTATTATTATTATTATTATTATTATTATTATTATTATTATTATTATTATTATTATTATTATTATTATTATTATTATTATTATTGTGCTATAGTTTTCGTCTATTCTTCTGTACCAACCTCGAGAGTCTACGACATTTTTAATGAGATGTAGTCGCCCCACTTTTTGTTGTTTGGTTCGATGCTGGTTTCACTGTCCTTTTCCCATCTTTGAAATACATAAGCACTGCAGATCGCGAAAACTCGACAAGTCGCGCTGTTTCCGAAATGAAGCTCCCAGCCATTTACTCACCCTGATATATCGTCGTCCTTCCCCATTCAAGGCACAAGCACCACACTGACTAATCGAGTGAGATTCTTGTCGTGTTTGGCGCGCGGTTGTGATATGCCTTGTAGCTCTTATCTCAGCCCGATGATTTCGTTCAAAAAGTAGCGAGTGGTCATAATGTTTTCGCTGGTCAGTATAAGTTTTGTTGGCACTTAATTTACTAAATAATCGCTCAGGTGTTACCGTCTTCACAGGTAAAAATGATATATAGTTGAAACATCACATAATTTTTAACATCCTAACATTATAAAGTTTAACTTCGAAACTGAAATGGGCCTCTTTCTGTTCTGGGCCTCTCAATGTTGCGGGCCCTGCAGGCCCTTTAGTTGCGCCACAGCATTATCTCTACTCAGAAGGATAGGGACAAATAGAAAAATCAAAATTCATTCTGTCCATTTTTCAAGCATCATACACTTCATGAAAAAAAAATCATATAATACTGATATGTAAGAAAATATTGGTATTGTTTGTTTTCTGTATACAAAGAACCATTTAGGTTTTTTTTATCTCATATTCTGGTAATAATCGAAAAAAAAAAAAAAAGAAAAGAGCTTCATGTGATAAACGGACGAAAGAAAATTTGTCAACGCGATGCGAATGACGCTCTTTGCAACCTAATTCACGTTTTTCGTGCAAAAACTCTATTCCTACCTGCAAAAAGAAAAGATTTCTGTTACCCGTCAATGGTTGAGATTTTGCCCTGCGGCTGAACAACACGGCTTGCTGACTGACTGCAGGTGCACGAAGGAAAAAAAAAAAACTGTTGGATTCCTCTCCCCGCCCACTTCAATTGTGGATATCCTGGACACATTTAAACTGAGCGGTACGATCTTTCAGTTCTTCCCAGTAGAGGTACCAGTAGTGATTGCTAAATGAAAAAGTGAGCATCTGGTGGCGAAAAGGCGAAATGCTCGGACAAGGGGGTGGGCACAATAACCTTAACAACAAATAACACACATTGATGCCAAACCGTAGAATTTAACGAAAAGTGTTTCCTGCAAAATTGCTTGTTTTTCAATAATACTTCCAAAGAAATCGATACTGATACCACTTTCCATATACATTTTTTGAAGTTGATTCCCCGTGGAAGTATTCCCGCTATTCCACTGGATACGGAAGCACCACTATTTGATTCTTCACATACGATTTGGTAGTTCAGTTTTTGTTTGAAGTGTCTACGTGCAATACGAGGCAAGAAAAGTGCCTGGGACGGGTGGTTTGATACTCCTTGTATATAGTAAAAAGCTGAAGGAACAGAATAAAGAGCTCGTCGCTCCATCAGATAAATGCATACATATCTGTTACCATAACTAGAGGTGCGTAAAACATCTATACACAGCTTCGCCGGAAGTCCGCTTCATTGTAAGGCTAATTGGACGCTCAAGCAAACGTTGGTACTTCTGCATGAATGGGCGCAGAAATTGCCTGAAACTACGCAAAAAAAAAAAAAAAAAAAAAAAAAAATCTATACTCGACTCCGAAGAGGTACTCGAGTGAATTGTCTCCAGAAGAACGCCAGTTTGGGAACAGGCAGAAATACATCAATTTTGAAGAAAAAAAGTTTACGGTGTCATCCTCAATATCTAGAGACGATATATCCAAAAATTCTATACTTCAGCCGTTCTACCGGTTGCAAAAAGGATACGTTTTATGACGGTCTTCATATTGGTAGAGGGATTTATATATATATATATATATATAATATGTATTGCCTGTATAACAATCTTTTTATTTGCATATGTAAAGTACATATTTCTTGCTGGTTGCTACACAAACGTTACAGGATAAATAATAAGGATATATATATATATACAAATGGTGATCAGAAAAATGGAAACACCTGAACGAAATTGCAACTTACCAGATTAATATGGTGTCGGGCCACCTTTCGCCTTCAGAACAGCCTTGATGCGACGTGGGATGGAGGCATAGAGGTCGTGAATGGTAGCAAGTGGAATTTTACACCATTCCTCGTGCAGGGCATCGGCCAGTTCTGTGAGAGAGGATGGAGGTGGAAATCGTCGCCGGAGTCGAGTTTCCAAGACGGACCACAGATGTTCAATTATGTTGAGATCTGGGGATTGGGCGGGCCAGGGGAGGTGTTGAACTTCATCCCGATGTTCCTCAAACCACGCTGCAACAACGCCGGCTGTGTGAATGGGTGCATTATCATCCTGGAAGATGGCGTCATTGTCCGGGAACAACATCCGGACCATAGGATGCAAGTGGTCTCCTAAAATTGCGACATAATCGTTGTCAGTGATTCGTCCGCTAAGCGTGACCACAGGACCCAATGAAAACCATGATATGACGGCCCACAGCATCACCGAGCCGCCGCCATGTTTCACAGTTGGGCGGAGACACTGCAGATCATAAGCTTCTTTGGGCGTTCTCCACACATGAACTCAGTCCGTGGTTGGAAATAGGGTGAAGGATGACTCATCCGACCATATCACACGTTTCCAGTCCTCAACGGTCCAAGTTGCATGATCGTGGCACCATTTGCGGCGTGCGAAAGCGTTATGATCCCTGATGAGCGGTTTGGCCCGTGCAACACGACCCCGTAAGTTCATGTTATGTAATTCGCGGCGGACTGTGATTGTCGAAACAGGGTGGGGGAGGTGCTGATTGAGTTCCTCCGTCAGTTGCTCCGCAGTGGCACGACGGTTCTGCGTGACAATGCGCTTTAATACCCGGCGTGACCTGTCACTCATGATTTTCTTTCGCCCACTGTTCTGCTTCCCCGATGTGGTTTTCCCGTGTGTTGGTGTAGGCCGTCATCACCTTCACTCCACATAACCGCGCACCAACAATTTGCCCTCTTTGAAAATCTGAGAGGTCTCCCATTTTACACTACCTAAGTCTGCTGCAGCCACTGGACACTGCTGTTCCACTGCGCCTGACGTAGTATGGAGACCGACCTAACACACCACCAGCAGCGGTCCGACGCTGCGGGCGCCACGACACCACTTCCAACCCATACATCTGACGTGTTGCCAACTACAGGTGTTTCCATTTTTTCTGATCACCATCTATATATATATATATATATATATATATATATATATACGACCAGTCTTAGGCATTTTTCTCAGCTCGTAGTGTGCACGTAGACAGTTGAAACAAAAAGAAAGTTGAATGACCAAATCCGACATGAAGAATAAAATGGTGATACTTCCGTATCCAGTGGCGTAAGGGGAAATACCTCCACGGGGATCAATACCAAAAATTTTAATGGAAACTGGTATCAATTTCGATTTCTTTAGAAGTATTATTGGAAAGAAACAACTTTTACGGGAAACACTTTTCGTTAAATTCTACTCTTTGGGATCTACGTCTGTTATTTGTTGAATTGCTACTATCAGTCCACCCGGCACAGGCATTATTCTCAGTTCGTATTGCACGTAGGCACTTAACCTCCTCCCCCCCCCCAAAAAAAAAAAACAAAAAAAAACAACTGAAATATCAAATCTATGTGAAGAATCAATTTCGATTTTTTTGAAAGTACTATTGAAAAAAAAAAACAACTTTGGCAGGAAACTTTTTTCGTTAAATTCTACAGTTTGGCATCGTCTGTTGTTTTTTGTGGAGTGTTACTATATAACAATATGTTCGAGGCATTTAACTCGTGTCGTACTCCAGGCAGACACTTCATACAAGACATTGAATGACTAAATCGTATGTGAAGAATCAAATGGTGATGCTTTCATATCCTGTGGCGTAGCGGAATACCTCTACGGTCTGTCGATTCCAAAATTTCAAACGTAAAGTTGTGTCTTTTTCGATTTCTTTGGAAGTATTATTGTAAAAGAAAAAAACTTTTACAGGGAACACTTTTCGTTATATTGTACGGTTTGGTATCTGTCTTATTTGTTGTTCAATTGCAACTACAAAACAACAGTTTTACTTGGCAATGACTCCAAAAGAACATCAAATAAAACACGTTCTGTCAAATAGTCTACTGGTGAAAACTATTTACAGCATTCAGTATCAAACATTGCACGTATCAACAAAACCAATATTACAGGATTGTACATAGTTTAAATTCCGGGTCGAAACCAATTTAAAACAGTGAAACAGAGAAAAACACTCTTTGATTTTAAGAAAACTATTTATGAAACAAATTTGGATGTTAAGTCAGAGCAATAAAAGATTCAAAAAATCTAAAGTTTCAGACTTAAGAAATCCCTGACACTCTGCCGAGCTTCTTAAATTTCTAATTAACTTATGCATAGACTACATTTTAATTGAAATCACTTTTCGGAACTCAATGCACAAATAATTTTTCAGGAATAGTACAAATAAACAAACTGAAGGTAAATAAATAACGTGAGCAGCAAATTCCGAACATTCTTACCAAACTATCGTACTTGGACCAAAATTACTCACAATAAAGCTTCAAAGCATCGTCCAGCACGTGCGATGCATATGCGAATGCGTGCCGGTACATTGTTGACTTCTTTGAACACATAGTTTGCACCTAGTTCATGGCAGCCATTACGGATCCTTTCCATTATGTCCTCCCATGTTGTAGGACAGTCTTGGTAAACCAGTTCTTTGACACGTCCCCAAAAGAAGTAGAGTGGAGTCAGGTCCGGAGATCGAGCTGGCCAGGAAACAGGCCTCCTCTTCCGATCCACCTGTTAGGGAATAAACGAGAAACAGTTTGTCTGGCAACTTTTGCAAAATGAGAAGGGCAACCGTCTTGTAGCCACGACTTGCAAGTGGAACGTCTTTCAAGAGCACACAAACATCTGACAAAAAATTTACTTACCCTACCCTTGTTAGGGTACCTTCGAAGAAATAAGGATCAATTATTTTTCATCCCGCTATACCACACCAGACATTTAGACTCCAGATGTGTTTATTGTAAACTTCCCATACCCAGTAAGGATTCTCACTGGACCAGTAGTGTGCGTTGTGTATGTTGACATCTCCATTACTCTTGAAGGTCGCTTCATCCGTCCACAAATTGTCCTGGTGTAAACATGGGTTTCCTGGCACTCATTCACTGACAAAACTCTAGACTGATATGTAAATCTTGTTCTCGGAGTACCTGATTCAAATGAACATGGTCAGGATGGAACACGCTGTTGACCAGAATCCAAACTGTCATGTGGCTTATCGCAGCATCCCTGGCTTATCGTCTTGTCGAGATTTGGGGATCCACATGAACTGCAGCAAGGATGTCGAGACCGTTTATCCTGAACACGGCGGCTGCATAGGCGGAACCAGAGGGGGCCAGGGATGGTCGGCCCCCCCTAGAAGCAAAGTTGGCCCTCCCCCTGAATTTCTCTACTGAACGAAAATAATATTATTAATTTACCTCAATTTACGCATAACAATTTTAGTGATGCTTGCATTCGACATATTTAATAGTGTCTATACTCGTCCGCCCATCGACTTTTTTTTTTTTTAAAAACATGGTCTGAAACCTGGATAAGAAATCCCTGGACCAATGTGATAATGGACAGTATAGCGAAATCTCAACTTGTGGTATGTGCGATTTTTTTATTTGATAGCTTCATTAATGTAAATTATTTTTGTATTGTTTCAAGTAATTAACTTATTGACGTAGCATTGATAAACAGAATAGGTATGAGAGGAAACGTGTATTGATATACAAGCTTTTTCCTCTTACCTATCGCGTCTATCAATATAAAACTTGGTACACACATTTCATATTCCCCATAGTACTTTTCGAGATACATTTGGATTGAATGCTTTTACCCGGGGCTACTCCAAAAAGCTCCAGAGTTGATGGGAGGGAATTTTCCCGACATAATCGAAATTCTCCCTGTTCAAGTACGTTACCGACCCCACTACATAGCATCTCTGGAAATTTTGTTTCATGCTGAAGAGAATGAACTATAAACCATGACTCTTCAATAAACAGCGGTGATGCAGTAGCTATTTCACTGCGAGTCTACGATTTTCTGTATGGTTAATGGGCCCCAGGGACTTACTTCGTTGTCCATGGCACATATTTTTTGTGCATGAACATATCTTCGTTATGTTTATCGAATGGACTAGGTTTGATTGGGAATTCCGGATGACAAGTTAATGTCCCTTCCTTGTGAGAACATGATAGTTAACGTCTACCAATAATGTACTTTCGCTCAGAATTGCACGAGTAAAACAGTAATAGAAAATTTAGTTTTCATAATTAGAGTAGATTTTAGATAGTTATTTAGTAATAACTGAATATAGGAAATATACAATTTTAGGCAAATTTATGATGTAATATATTATCACTGAACTGTTACATGACATTCTCGTGTTAGGATAACTAAATAATTTGAAGAGCTTATAGTGAGTGCGGACAAAGGGGGACTTATAATTTTACATAACAAGGTCTTCTAAAAGTCTTTTCCAATTTTCAGAACTAAGGGGCCATGTTCCTCCCCCCTACCTTAGGACAATATCCTAGTTCCGCCAATGGGCGGCTGATCTGCTGATGTTTTCTGTGTTAAGGAAGGACGTGCCCAGTCCTCTGCACACGAAGTGCCAAGCGACGAAATACTTTCCTCGACTCCCAGCACGATTGGGAAACTGTTGACCATATAGCCGCGCAGCCTCGCGATAATTCTGCTGACTTCACTCAACACTATTAACATATCAATAACTACGATATTCGGAAACATGTATGCGTTCCTTCAAGCACACGAAATAATAGGCAATAGGAGCCGAAATCAACATACATTCAACAGCTTATCTTTCAACTACAATCAACAGATATTCAACTTTTTTATATTAGAACTTTTTTCCGTTTTCTTTCCTTCTACTTCGTCAGATGGCACCAATTAATGTATTTTTCGCTGTTAATAACCATCATACAAAAATTTCTCCCTTTTCTCTCTTTTATGCAGCTTCTTTCCCCCTTGAGCGCCCTCTTTACCTGTATCTCATTCTTATGTGCAGGTGTAGCTTTGGCGCACGACATTTTTAATTATTTACATGTAAAATTCAATTCTTTGTATGAAAAGGCATGTTCATAAGGAACAAATTTCTACAGGCGACAGAATTAAATACAAAGTAATACGCTGTATTTTAGGTCTACAAGTCTAGTGCTACTAGTCTAAAATCATTGCAAATGATTTACGGCGGATATAATAAGTGAGTGTATATGAAAGATGGCACTATTAGATGTTATTTTCAACTGGCGGCATATTTTTGAACAATATACAAAACCTGTATTTTATGTGTACAAGTGGAGCGTTACTAGTGTGAAACCATGACAAGTGCTATTGAAATTCCTATCATTGCCAAACCCATTCCTTTCCACTATCCTGGCTTGCGCACACAGCCCCCATCGCTGACGGGCTTGCTCCTTTCGGACGCACCCCCACGCTAGCGCATGTCCCACCACCTTTACCCTGTCCTGACTCGAGTGGATAGCATTCGTGCTTTTTATGACCACCTAGCACAGATTGGTTTGTGTTTTCGCACTGTAATACTTTATTACTTCACCCTTGTATTTTATCTATGTCAAGTGAGATATTTTCATGTCGCCATGGTAAACCTTATAATTCTTTCATTAATTTCCTTCTTATTGTAGCCTAAAAGTTTTAACAATTGTTTCTAGTTGTGCGCCAAAAGTAAACTTGTACGCAGTTTTCTTTCTGACTCTCTTCTTCATCTGTGTCTCAACGGTTTGTCTTAATTCTTCAGACTTCCTTCATCTTTTTATATCTTTTCTTTCGACTCAACCTCCTTTTTTTCTTTTTTCTTGACTAATTCCTCTATATCTTCACCTCTTTTATCCTGACACATCCTTATTATTTCATTATCTACATTTCTGTATTGTTTTTTTCTGTTTCTTTCTTTCGTTACTTTATTTTCTATTCTCACCTGCTTACCATATTTGTTTTGGACTTCTGTTATTTGTATTCTTTCCTACTATTATTGTTGACCTTGTAGGTATTCCCTAACTCATATTAAGGTATTCCGTTTCTACTACCAGTTTGTCGGTGTCGTGGCTACAGACCTGATACTCTGTTATCGATTTTCTGCTTTAAGATTCTCGTGTTTTACCTCTGAATTTCGCTTTACCAACTAAATTCGATTAATTACCAGTGGACATATTTTCTAATCTGTATTGGTTACCTGAATGGAGCTTAACATAAAATCAACATTGAACTAAAGTTTCGTTCATCTTCTACATTCGTATTTGTTTCTATGTCATCTACTGCTTCTTGTAATTCAGTAATGATGAAGGTCTTGTCTTTCTTCTGAATATCTTCATCAGGTAATTCATTGATTCTTGTTATGTACCTATTCGTATACTTTTTGGACAATACTGTGAGAAATGATTATATTCGTTGCAATTCCTACATTGTGCGCTCCTAGCTGGACATTGATATCTAAAATGTTGTTTTCCACGTGCTAAACAACCATATTGATAACATCCATACATTTTCCTGTGGTTGTTTTTGAACCAAACCTATTGATTTCATGTAGTTTGTCTCGGTAGATTTTTGTATCTCTCGTTGATGTGTTGCGACATTCACTTGTAGCGAGAAAAAAATGTTTTTGTACACTGATTTAATAATGCACATCGCATAGATACAGCAAATCAGGTAGCATTGCTGGAAAGGGAAGTAACCATATTTTGTGAATTTTATTCAAGAGTAGAAAAAATGAATCTAGCTGCTCTCACTGTATTCTTGATCTTCATTTGGGCCTAATTATCTGTTCTATACTAGCAGCCTGTGCTGAATGGATACAAAATCTTTGAAAACATGGTCATCCCTGCATCAGGAATCATAAAATTCCTAACAAGACGGAAGAGTGATGTAATGGAGCACTGCCTCCCTCAATTTCAGGAGGGGACTTGATTGCTGTCCAACTTTTTGTTTTGCACAAATTAGTACTTAACTGAAGAATGCAAAGCATTTTCCGAAAGTAAACCTGGCAAGATAAACATGTGAATATCAGTTCACATTTTAGGGGAAAGGAGGTAGCCCCAGACATTTTAACACATTGAGCTGGATTCACATTACACCCAGCCTTCATTGAACGTTTCAACCACAAATTATGCATTTGGTGCTGCTTTCCTGTTAACATCTTCTCGTTGTCCGTATGGTGGTTCATTAGCTTCGTGCGACCTTACTTTGCTAGTTCGTTTGCTAAATTCACTTTTCCTTTCAATTTGCCTCTTATATGGTATCGCACTCTAGCAAGTTCTTCTGGTGCGTGACGCTAAACGTCTCTTGCGATTTTCCGGCAATGATGATAATTGTTCAGTAATGGAGAGCTCTTTACTAGTTTATGGACGAGAAGATTCTGATTTCTCTGGCATATGTGAGGAACATGGATTCGCTGCAGACGACGAACAAGAAGTATCCTCCTTTCCCTCAACCGCTACCGAAGTTAAAGATTGCGGGTCTTCACAGGTAAGCTTAGTGTATCATATTGAAACACGAATCAAGTTTGCGGACAGATAGTCTGTCCGTAAATATCTGAGGGTTCAGTGAATGTATTCCGGTACACGCAAATCCATTGAGTGCAATATCCATGCGACACACGTTTCAATATGCCTCTGAAACAAGTTTAAAGCCGTAAATTAGTTTTAAATAAATAATTGCTAGCTTATTCTGAGATCGTTGTTATATCTACAACGACAGTAGCAAAACCATGCGGCTTAGTTGTAATGCTTTTGCCTCTACCGAAGTCGATGGTGATAAGTAGCTTAAGATTAAAAGGTAAAATCTCCTAGCCCACAGTGGTATGAAACGATGATTTAAAGGATATCTTTCTTACTCACCGTAGTTTCGGGAGATAGTATAGTTGTATCTCTTTGCTTACTGCAACCTCCGGGTAGGTAGTTATAGAAATACTCCTTTGCCCATTACGGCTTCAGGAGTTGGATTTAAGGCATTCTCCGTAACACAAAACGATCTCAGGAATAGTTTAGCAAGGTTAGCGATCAGCACTGGAACTGATTCTTCTGTCCACTTGAGGTCTTCTTTTATGGCTGTCCTTTGAAGGTGGAGTTCGTGAAGAGAGGGTTGGCCATCTTCGATTTCCTTCGTCTTTCGATCATCCTCTTTCTACCGTCTGTTGGTGATTGTTTTCAACAGAAAACACGTGCTCGTGAATGAAGCATGTTTTATAGTAGTTGCTTACTCCAGAGGTACGGAACCTTACAGCCCCCACACAAGGAACAGAATAATCCACAAGATTATTTGAAAAGTAAAAATATTGCTCTGGAAACATTTGTTGAAAAGACTCTATTTTCGTGGCAAAATCCTTGATATGTGCCAGTAAGTAGGAACACAAGCCCGTAAAACTTCGCAAAATTCTCTTTTGGTGTGATCTTGAATTCTGTATTTTTGGCTATTCTTGCAGAGATTTTAATAGAATTGCCTGATACTAAATATCCGAGAACATTCAGCTCTGAGTGAAATAAGTTTGTCTTAGATGAAGCACAAAAATGTCTTAATTTTTGAAATAAAATTCCGATAGCTATTGTTGAAAAGTGTAGCCTGCCAGCACGATGTCATCGGCGAAAGATATTATTCGTTAATCAATGTAAAATCATCCTATTTGCAATTAAGGGAGCTTGCATCCTAGTTTTATGACCCACCGCGCATATGAGAATTTTGTAAGATTTGCTTGTGTGATTGTTCTCAAAGGTAATGTATCAGCGGCTTTTCGGATGGAGCAAGATTTGGTGGGAGCTCGAGGAGAGATCTAAGATAGTGATGTATGTTTTGCCTTTCAAAGTGTTTAACACATTCTCAGTTGACTACAATGGCACCGACAGGTATTTAATATGTGTGTCACACTGCAGTAAGTTCAAAACAGTTCTAAGTGCGTTCGTATTTGGTTTCTTGAAAATAATCTATGGCGAGGCGAAGCTTGTGTGTGTGTTCCCGGATTCCTATCCTTGTTGGTACCTGCATATGGTTTAACACCTTACCAGTTGGGACCGGAAAAATTGTTGGGACATTTTCCGGTGCCAACAATCTTCAAGCCTACGGGAGCTTCGTGGCGACCCCCTGGGCCTCCTGGCCGAATTTCAGGAAGGTCCCAATAATTATAGAAAAATGTGAGAATGTGTGTAAACCGTGTGTATGCTCTGCCGAATTAGCTGCCTCCTAGTGGTCTCACACTTTAACTAAGAAACGGTGTGTAAGTATGACGCATACTGCATCTATTGGCACTGCCCTGCTTACGGGATGGAGAAACGTAAGGGGAGTGGAAAGAGAAGGTGAGTTGTGCGGGGGAATAAACACACAAGTAAATTTGCATAGTGCTTGTTAGTACCGATACAACCTTGAAATTTTCGTTTGCACAGTCGCGTCGACTAACAGTAGCCTGCCTGTCACAAGACATAGTTAAAGAGCAGAAGGTGGGTTGAAATCAGTTGAGGCATTGATCACAATTGGAGAAACGTATATGCATATATTTACAACTCGTACTTTCAGAAACGATGGGAACTGAAACAAAGTTTGTGATAAATGAATGGGAGAGACGCTAGCGTAAAACATACACACAGAGCATGATCTTCTCAGGACACAATTATTGTTTCTGTCTACACACGTAGTTCGACTTTCTGTTGCTCCAGATGAGAAGGCCTGGGACCATTGTCTGAAGCGAAAAGTTAATTCATTTGAAAAAGAGCAAAAACACATGTATTCTAAGAGGTACACTAGAATGGTCTAAGATTGAAGACTTACAAACACATTTGCAGAGCAGATTCATACATACCTACATACTACATGTTCCAACTTTCACAATATTTTATTTCCTTCTTTTGTCAAACAGAACTCATTACTTTAAAAATAATAATAAGCTAAATATTTATTTTAACCTTTAACAAATAAAAACCTCACAACCGTAGTTTACCAATATGTCGTATACAGATTTATTAAATTAATTTGAACATATGGTATAGGAAACACGTAAGATGTCTGGGTTGGCAAAGGACAGGCAGCGAACGCAGTCCTTGATTGTTGGTGAGGGTGATAGGGCTAACTACGCATTCTGTGAGTCTCAGTATAATAGTAGTGTGCCTATATCGAGCAAGCGGTCATAAAGTAAAATAAGTTAACTCTAATTTCCAAAGAGGCCAAATTATTAAAGCTCGGATATATGATGTTAGCGTGGTGAAAGTGGTAAGTATGCTGAGTGTGTCGCGAGTAACAACATTTAGGTGACGGTCAGTGATGAAATTCTACAACATTTACGGGGAAACCACATCCTCGAAGAGGAATAGTAGTTAAAAGAAAATCCTCGGTGACAGGTCCCACGTACAGCTGTGCGATATTTCGATATATCAATTGGTAGATATTTTTAAGTATCGAAAACTTTTAAGATGTATGTTTTTCATATTTCAGTATTTCGGTTATTTTTCAGTATTACGATATTATGATTCTTCGATACTTTTAATGCTTTAATATGTTCATGTTTCGCAATATTTCGATATTTTCTAAGTTTATATATTTGTGTGTATTTGTATCGTACAAAAAGCAAATTTGTATACTTTTAAATTAGAACGCTATAAAACATACAAATGACGTTTTGTAATAATACAGTGCCTAGGTATATTTATTTTTATAACCCGAAGCTCTATAATCGAATAAAGAAAACCTGTGAATTTCAGTATGTTTGTTATCTAGTGCACTACGTATATTAGTATTGTTCAACTATCAAAATACGAGCACAATATGTTAAAGGTGTCTACCAAAGGCGGCTTGTAAGGTAAATTACGACAGTAAAAAATAAAGTGATATTGCGTAAAACAAACAGTCGTAAAATTTTCTCGTGTTCTGACTGTTGAGAACAAAAATAAGAACAGTAAGTAACATTTCTTCTCTCAGTGATATTTTCGATATTTCGATGTGACAAAACTTTTAAGTTTTACGGACATGACCTCCCTCCCGAGCCGAGTCTGGTGTTTGAATGGTAATATTTATTATTATGTCCCTTCTTTCTCCTTCTGTATTTCATATCTGTTTTACTTTGCATGCAAATCATCAGGTCAGTTTCTATTTTCTCAATACAGAAAAACATCTTTCACTTAGCGCACTTGAAACTTTTTGATTTCGAACACCCAACCTTACTCCATCTTTGGTAGTTTTTGTCTTGAGCTTTTCTTTCTTTCTTTGCATATGTCCATCACATTCATCCGTTTATTCAGATCCTTACGAAAGAGTTGTTGGTTGATTCAGGGCTTAGCATCTTATATAGCACCGAGACTACAGGAAACGTGAAATGCAGCTTAACGCGGGATCCTAACCACATGAGGTCCCACCAGAAATCGAACCCGGGTTTCACGCCTTAAGGCGCGCATGCTAACCATGTAGCCACTAGGGAATATGAAAGCGGAAATCCAGTAAGTTTTCCTAAGAGTATCCGAAATTAAAATTGTATTTCCTATGGGCCATCAACGAATTCACTAAATACACTTCCACTTAATGCCCATATACCCATCGTACCAATATTTCTTCTTCCAGATCTACAAATGGTTAACTATTTAACAGTCACACCTGGAGTTGGAAACACGTCATATTTCTGGGTCACTAAAGACCACGCGGCCACAGCAGATCTGAGCCGATCTTAGTGCCGTGTTACGACCAACTCCATACTACGTGAGGGGTAGTAGAACGTGAATGGACAGTGAGCTGAGCAGTGTTAGTGTAAAATGAGAGTTCTATTTAGTTTTCAAGGAAAGAAAATTATTTCTCCGTCAAGTTTTGCAAGCGCGACAAAACTTACAGGCCTGTTAGGTGTGCCGCAAAGGACAGTGTCCAAAGTGATTACAACCTACAAAACTGACGGCAAATCCTCATCCGCGAAGTGAAACAATGGATGGAACAAAACCGCCGTTGATAGTTCTCGCCAAGCATTACGGCGTATTGTCACTGAATCCTCGTATGACTGCGGAGCAAATAATGGAGAAACATAAATAGCACCTTCCTCAACCGGCGTCGACAATCAGTTTGCCAAGTTACGTGACATGAATATGACCTGACATACATGGCCTTCATAATGGACCATGACGCTTTGGCACAATGTCAACAATGAAACATGTCGACGGCTCAAATATCGTTGTAGGCTCAAATATCCTGTTTTCAGTAGATTCTGTGCTGACGCATACCGGTTGTGCCAGTGCCCGTAATTATGTCGTCATTTTTGGGAATCACGTATTTTATGGTCCAGTTGTCTCCGTTATGAAACAGAACAAGACCGAGAAAACCCATTGAGTACAAAGAAGTTTTTCCGCACCTGTGGTATGGGTAGGTAATGCAAAAGCTCACTCCACCTAGCATCCTGCAGACAGAGCAAAGACATTAGCACGCTGTTACAAATCTTCACAGGAAAACATAAGGGGAGAATGAGTAATTTCGTTGAGAACTTGTACCAAAATTGTAAACCAAGTATTCCAATTCCTATCAACGAAGGTCATGATTTTTTCGAAACTGTTCACGGCTGAGAAATTTAGAAACGGAGAAAAATGTTATTTTATAGAAAAAACTTGATTAAAGAAAAGATAGCAACCATCTAATTAACATTTGAAGATTCCAGGGGGAAATGCGGGATGTCCACTCTTGGGCAAAATTTCGATTGTTGAGAACACAGAGTTTCATTCAATATATCGAAAAGGGGGGAAAGGTTTACAGTTAGCCTGCTGTTTCAATTTTAAAAAATGCTTTTAAAATGGAAGGGGGTATCGTTATCACTTACAGTGGAAGAAAGGGGCATTCATTTTACTCTTATTTTTCTGTCTCTTTTGTCGATAACATTCAACTGTGTTTATTCCAGTGTTGGCTGAAGATACAGCTAAATGTAGCTTCAACAATCTATTTCTTTAAAAAAAAAAATAAATTATCTCCCAACATCCATCATCTTGAGCTCTTCTGTTACTCTTGCAGTAGTCAAAATAAGGATTATACTTTATTCAGATGCCTTTATTACATTACACATGAAAGGCAGGAGTTCATTTCCTTTCAAGTAACATTCCCAGTTCGTGTCATTTCTACCTTGAACGTGATAAGAACATGAGACTGGTGAACATAAAATCAAGAGATGAAATACCAGAGGATTAGATAATGTGATCAAAGGCAGCAAAGTGAACCTACACCGTATAAAGTAAGTGAATTTGACAACTTCATAATTCGAGATTGGATATCTTTCTTACAACCACTGTACATGAGAAAATGTTCATTCCACTCTAGGTCAATCATGAGCTTCGACTAGAGAAAAGTCACACAAGTTTTGTGATACCTAGGGAGACTTATAATGGACTTCGGTTTTCTTCTGTGATTCGCCTACTATTAACAAATGGTCCCCCCAACCAGATTTATTGGAGGGATAATTCTTTAATCCATAAATGACTCGCGTCGGAAAGGTGGACGCTTATACCATAAATTGTATTAATGTTGAAATATAGTACAATAACACTGCACGGGAGACCCGGGTTCGATTCCCGGTGGGAGCTCATGTGGATCGGATTCCACGTCAATCAGTAGGTCCACGTCTCATATAGCCTCGCTGCTGAAAGGGACGCTAAACTGAAATTCAACTCAATAACACTGCAATAATGCGCAAAGGACCGCATATACATTACTATGAAATAAGAAGAAAAATCGAATGAAAAGAAGGCCAGGATTATAAAAATCATATTATGCATCCGTGATATTGTTCTGTCATGGGTATGCGCGCGATACAGGTATATTCAATGAATTATTGTTAAATGAGTTAAAATATATCTCTTGTCCCAGGACCTGATTTTTAAAATTCTAATGTCGTCAAATTTGCTTAAGCAACTGCACCTTTCCGTAAGCAGTGTCAAATAGTCATTTATAAGACGTTGACCCTCAGGTCAACAAAGTCAATGAAATTTTGTACCCCACTTGTTCTCCTTGTTTCACTCTGTCATAATTGATACCGATTAGAGGATAAAAGTACATTTCCAAGATTTTTGTTGTACATTAAAGAACTGGGTTAAATCGGTTGAAAACAGTTTGAATAGGATGCTATGACCAACATCATAATTATTGGTGTGATTTACAAGATCGTTTCCTCTTTCTTAAAGGGAAGTTACCTATCTAGGAAGAAAAATGGTAGGATCTGGATGCTTTGAATGTCTTATGCAGCCTATACGCTTAAGCCTTCTACACGAAACTCCAAAAGTAAGCGGAGTAAAGGAGAATAAAGATGTCATATTTTCATTAATATTATTTATAATTTGAAAAACAATTGCCTCTTTTTTCCGTTATTTTGCCTGCAATAGACCCGGTTTGCCCAGTATATACCAACCTCATGTCAGTTTTCTTGTATTCTTTTACTTACAATAATATACATTGAACATAAGATTTTGTAAGCTAGTTTCCAATATAATAAAGAACTTGTAAACCAAATTTGAAGTATTTTCCACGACTAGTTTCCGAAATAAAATGTTTGAACTTTAAAAATTGTTTCCTGAACAAAATGTAAAAATGGACATCCCCTTTTCCCCTGGACTCTTTATGACAATTTATGAAGGGACTACTCGGTACCCTATACATGCTCATGCAAACGATAAGCATACCTACGGCATTCAGACATTCGACCTATGTTTGCGCCATAAGTGACAGTATTTCTTCTCGAATGGCCTTGCCGTCTGATTGTCTTCGTATAGTGGTGCTATAAAGCTATTTGTAGGTAGCGCTTATACGTAACAGTAGAGTTGGTTAATTTAGTTTATTGAGTTATATGAGTCATGTTTTTAGAATCCAGGTTTTCTGCATCGAAGACAGTAACGACAGTGATTTAGCTACAAGGGAACTAAAGAAGAAAACTAAAATTACCCAGAATATTTGTGTTGGAAAAAATGCGACCGTAGCAATGCAAAACGTAAAACCAAGGAGCCCATTGGGAATGAAACGAAATCTTTCACATTTACGTGCCACAGTTATGCCGGCTAGGCTAAAGGAGACAGTAATGGTTATGAAATGGTGGAACGAAGAAAATCGAGGAAACTGGAGAACCCCCAGAAAACCCACGCACACGGTGTTTGTCCACCACAAAGTTTATTTGGCGTAATCAAACCAGGGGTCCCACTCACCAGAGCCCATAGAGAATAATAGAGAAGAAAAGAACGTAACTGGAGACAAAAATAGATTAGGCCATCACTGCTGAACAAATTGTATTGTGGGAGAGGCGGTAATAGATGGGAGAGGAAAAGGGACAAATACTACAATTTATGTTGGTATTGAAGCTGACAATTCGCATATCAGGACGATAAAATTGCTGAGAATCGCTACGATGAAAATTCGTTTCAAGTGGTCTACTTGTGATGGCAAAGAGCTATAATGAATTATATAATACTGTAGTAGAGACAACTGTATTTCGTTTCGCAGTGTGAACACGGTAGACTTCGAAACTATGAACATTCAATATTAAAACTGGTTGCAGGAGATATATAGCTTTCGATTACAATAGAGGAATAACATTAGAGATAACATGTTCTTCGGACGCTGAATACATAACAAAAAAGTTCTATGTATTATCGTATTTGCTCTATGGAGATCAACAATGAAACCGGAAGTAGTATTCGGTTTTACTAGTTTCGCCTTTAGTGCCGAGGTAAGAGTGAAAAGAATATATTCTTGGGACGATGAATCGAATACAAAAAACATATTTTCGCTATCTGTTTTCATTTTTGCTGTATAGAGATTAACGTTAAAACCAGAAATTGTCTACTTTGACCACTTCTTAATTAAATTGGTCAAAGACTCAATGGATCCTTGGGACCTTGAATCGATCACAAAAAACCGATTCTCATACATATCTTTCAGTTTTATCTCAATGCGGATCAACACTGACACTAGAAGCAGTAGTAATTTCTTTACCATTTCCGGTTTAATAGAGAGAGAGTGAAGATGGTATATTTTCTTGATGCTCAATTAATTCTAGAAAACCGCCTGTCGCTATTTGTTACTGCGTTCTTTCTTTGGTAATCAGTGTTGAAACCGTAAAATGTTTATTTCTACTTCTTTCGGTTTTAGAAAAGCGTTAACGGAGGAAATGGGACCCCTTCTTGGAGTGGCGAATCAATTCCAGAAAACCGCTCTTGATATACCTTACGGTTTTCTTCTGTACGGAGATCGATATTGAAACGTTAATTATAGCTCTTTTCGAATGTCAAGTTAAATAGCTTTGAGGTTTTCTGCTCCTTCAATAGCAGTGAAGCGACATTGTATTCATTTTGAAGCAGATGACAGACAATATATAGACAAACGGAATTTTGTACTACTATGATTTTTGTCAATATCTATCGCAGTACCTAGAAATATCGCGTATCATTGGCTACCGCTCATGTAGGTTCTGATCTGAAAAAAAGGTGTAGTAATAAATTTCTGGTTTTAGCAAACATACACGGGTGATGTTATCTTTCCTTCACACGCCCAATCCATTCAAAAAAAAAAAAAAAAAACTTGTTATATATTGAAGCTTTTTTTCTATGGCAATTAATCTTGAAACCGGATACAGTTGTCTTCTACCACTTCCAGTTTGAATAGGGACTTACCGGAGCGGATTGAATCTATTCTTCAGCCACATAATAGATTCCAGAAATCGCATTTTCTGTATCTTACTTTCGCTCTCTCCCTCCGTCCCTCTATGTAGATCAATATTGAAACCGGAAATAGTAGTAAAATATTACAATTTCGGATTATAGTAAAGAAATACAGATTCTTCTTTTGAGACACTTAATCGATTTCTGGAAATTATTTTTCAATATCTAGTACAGCTTTTGTTATGCTTAATTTCTACCATTTCTGTTTGAACAATATATTAACGGAGTAAAAAGAAACCTATCTTGGGACGCTGAATCGATTAAAAAACTGGTTTTCGATATATCTTACCGTTTTTTCTGTGGATATCAATATTGAAACCGGAAGTAATAGTAAATTTATAATGCTTTCGGTTTTAATACCATATGGATGAAGATTCTAAAATCTTTCAAAAATTGAATTGATTCCCGAAAACAACATGTTCTGCAGCACTTTTCAAGTGAGAAGTTACATGAGTGGTAGCCAATGATACGACATGTTTCCAGGTAACTCATCTGGCATTGACAATAATCATAGTATTGCGAAAAGTCTTGAAAAGATTTTTGATTATTACTGTTATTACTGTGTTAATTTTAAGACGATCAATGTTGAGACTGCATAAGGTTGACTTTTACCACTTAGGATTTCAACAGTAGATTAACGGAGGATAAGATGGTGCCTATTCTTGAGACGCTGAATCGATTTTCAAAAACCACTTCTCGATATATCTCACCAGTTTTGCTTTAATTTCCGTCGACAAATGGAAGGAGGGTATAGCCGTTTTGTAAAACTTCCGATATTTATGTATAACATAGTTTGGAAGACTAAAAATTGAAACTCATTAGCTTTTAATTCAAATATCCATCCAATTGCCTTACCATTTCAACATAACTTTAGTTAAGTCTACTAGTATTATAATGCTAACTTTAGTTAAGTCTACAAGCATTATAATGCTTGTATTGTACCCATCAATTATAACATTCAAGAGACGCCCATGCTTATATGGAGTTATTCTGTGCTCATCCGGCAACGTTTTGTCTGTTACGCGCTCACATGTTTCCTCATTTTAGTGTTTACAGGAATGTTTCCCTGTATCATAAAATGTTAGGCCATTATAAAACATTGGATAATTCAATTATTTTCAAACACAAGAATACCTAATTGTTGATCATTTCGGTTTGGATAAAGTTTCAGTTGCCTTTTTATTATAAGTTAATCAACTGAGTTATCAGCAGATTTCGCTTCGTACCAGTATTCTATATCACTATATCTCTCTATATTCTATATCTCTCCATCAGTATTCTATACGAGTATTCTATAAGTATTTATCGTTCTACTCTGTTTTCTGTTCTTAAGAGGAGACTAAAGCTACTCTCGTCATTAATAACATGTAAACGAAAATAATAATAAATGGTATCTACTAAGAATGCCAAATTTTTAAGTGACTTTATTAAAATTTAAGCTTCGTAAAAAAAATCGCAGATTTAGAAGACAAAAATCATCACCACCAGGAACGATATTTTGGAAGGGCATAGAGGGTAATTGTCACTCCTAGTTTTTACAAATACAGACCATTTAATAAATCGTATACTAATATACTATATAAAACGTGAAATTCTTATCTCGATGAACGATCTTGCTCCACCCTTCGCCGCTAAAATCTAACATGATTTGAAATGAGCCCCCGCTCACCATTGAAACATAGCATTCATAAAATATATTACAACATGGAACTTTTGACTAGGTTACAGTAACTGTAACACTTGGATTAAAAGCAACTGTAGCATGATAACAAGATATTCTTTACTGTTTTATTTCTGTAAGGTTAAATCTTACGTCCATATCATTTTGTATGGGATACTATCTTAACAGTTGTGTTTACCTTTATGTGTAGGTATGTATTTAATTCATGCTTTCATTTTTACTTTAAGTTCTTGTACACACCAAAGTTTTAATCCTTTTAGAAAGTATAAGGAAAATAATACACTCGTGCTCCAAACTTAAAGTGACCTAAGACATTCAAATGCCAGGTTTCATGAATGTTGGTTAGGGTCAGCAATAGAATACATGAGGTAACACTATAGTCATTTTATTTATGGAGTGTCTGTACTAAAACAGTGTATCAAATACTGCCAATATTTAAGGAAACCGTATCTTATGTCGAACCTCATGTGCAGAATGCAGAAAAGACTAGGACAATAGAGCATTCATATGCAGGACTCAGTATGGAATATGTCCTCCTCGAGGAGAAACGCACTACTGACATCGACGTAGCATACTGAAACGATTGGCAAGCAGTTCTTGTTGCAGGACCTGTCACTCTTCCGTGAGAGTTTGTCGAAATTGGAAGAGTACTTGGTGGAGGTATACGTTCGGCAACACCTCTCCCTAGAGCATCCCAAGCATGCTCTATGGGTTGGCGATCAGATTTAATGAATATCCTCTTCCTCAAGAAGGGCGGCCACGGCAGCTGTACGATGCGGACAAGCATTGACATTCATAAGACGAAACTTTGGACGGATAGCTCCACGAAACAAACGAACGTAACGGAGAATGACATCAATGCAACATCTGGACTCTGTTATAGTCCCTCCTACGAACTGCAGTTCACTGAGTCCGTTAAATAACAAAATTGTATTTTTCGTGCCCTTGCCTAGCTGAAAAACGAACTCGGAGACTGATTGTCGGCTGAGAGAGAAAGTTTGGAATTTCATTATTAGCTGAGTCTAGGACTACTTTCACCATCTTTTTACTAGTAGCATTAACAACGTTTCAGCTGCTTTGTGTGATCTATTGTTCTTAACGGTAAGTTCGGATATCTTATAATTAGCTTTCTGTACTTTTTGCGAAACACGCACTGTAGGAGCAGTGACGACACCAGCTGTACTTTCTTGAGGGAGGGATGTGTGTGTGTGAATAGGCAGATACATTTTTGGAAACGCAGTTATATTTTTGTGTACCGAAAAACTGCTGTATGATAATACAGCATGCCTGGGGAAGGGGGGGTGTCACGAGGACGGAAGGCGGACGATGTGATCGGAAGGCGCCCGTTCCCCTGGTCCCTTCTAGTAACGTCACTGCGTAGCAGTCACAAACGTCTTCGTTTTTGGTTCCAACAACCGACGAAATTTATATATATATAGAATAAAATACGACAGAGAACGAAATACTGTACAAGCATATGAAGCATAGTAACTGGAATAATAATAGACTCGAATAATAACAACTCAAAAAATAATTTCTTACGATGTGTAAAACTTTGCATCACATTTTTCACCTTGCCATGGCACTCTGGCGCCGCGATACGCCGGTTGCAGATCACTCGTCTAGTATACTGGGTGCATCAAAAGACCGGAACTTTGTTATGATAAAGATGCAACAACAGAAAAAGGAAAGTTGTTGGAAATAGATTTTCAATCTAAAATCTCGGATTTATTCCAACCGCTCCAGCCGTTTCCGCTCCACACTGTAAGGCGTCCAGTGTTAAATGTTGACAGTGTTTTTCTGTTTAATTTGAAGGATATACGAGTATACCGTATATATCGTATATAATACTCATTGTCAAAGCTGCTTCAAGATAGATTCCCGGCGACGTCACCACCAAACAGGTCAGGACTTCGGAAATACATTAGTAAGGCGAGGATTGTAACTTACACTGTAATGTATGTTCGATAACTCTTTTTATTTTCAGTATAAAGTCGAAATCCCCAAATATATATCTTGGCTATGTCACTGATTTAGATACAATGAAATCAACCAGTAGGATTTTAATGATTATAAATCTCAAGACCGCCGCTGAAAATTACAACATGATTGCTTAATTTGATGCTTGATTATAAAAATAATGCTTAATGCTTATGAACTAAACCTTAAGAGAACAACAGAAACGGTAATGGAAATGATAAAATTATTGTCTTGTGTAACTAATAAGGACAGAATTCTGCTTTGATAAACAATGAGTAGGGAGAAGTTATAGCCTTGATTTTTATAAAAGGTACGGGCCACCGCAATAGACTTTGTTGCTCCAATTTCCTAAACTGCTAGGCCACAGTTCCTATTGAGACTTGTATTTGGGAAATAGGAATAAAATAATTTGTCTTGAAAAACTCAATTGAATAAACTTCACCCTTCCTCCCAAAAAAAATGTACCACTCTTTCAGATATTGTCATTAGACGTATGTCATACTGTATATTAGAGCAATTAACAAAATAATTGTTTTTGCAATATTAACAAAATCACCTGAGCCATTTTTGAGAAAATCGTTAGAAATCTCACCCCAAGAGTAAACTACATATTGTGGATCATTTTCAATCAGGCGAGTTTAGTCATATTTTTAGCTTATTAATGAAACATTTATTTACGAAACTTGAACAAAATAGTCTGAGCTTTTTGAGAAAATTGTCGGGAAAAACCTTGAGTAAACCTTGTGGGTTTTTTTCAGGAACAATGAGTTATTCCATGTTATTAGATTACTAATAAAATACTTATTTATGAAATCGCTTGAGTTGTGTTATAAAACCAAAAGTAGCCGAAAAAATAAGAGAATAAACTACCCCTAATACGTTTTTCCCAGGGAAATAATTTTTAGCACTTTAGGGTTGTTAAAGAAATATTTATGAATTATCAACAAAATCCCCTAAGATATTTTTGTGAAAATCGCCGATAAACAACTCACCCCCAATTCACAAACTGTCCCTCGTATATTTCTTCACGTCAAATGACTTACGCCATATTGCCAGGTTATTCATGAAATACTTATTTATGAAATACGAATAAAATAGCCTGAGCCGTTTTTGAGAAAAGCATCGATAAAAAAGCTCAACCCCAAGAATAAACTACCCCTTGCAGATTTTTCCCAGAGAAATGTCTTATACCACAATATAGGTTACTTAATTAAATATTGATTTATGAAACAAAAAAAAAAAAAAAAAAAAAATGTTGGTGCCATTTTTGAGAAAATCGTTTTTTTCGATGTTTACTCTTCAGTAAACTACTCTAATTTGAAGAAAACTTAGCGAACAGACGGACGGATGTATATCGAAAAATCAAGTTTTCGATATGTAGGGTTCATGAAAGATTTAAATCCGTTGAGTTCTCGATTTTTTTTTTTTTTTCACGATCTCCATATTTTCTCTCGTTCGTCGTTCGAAAGTAAAAAGCAAAATATGACCATCTGAGAAGGTTTTACAGGCGAATCGAAAACTGACGAAAGAAAAGTAATGAAATGGACATAGAGAGAAATGGAAAAGAGAAGGAATCGCAAAGAACTGGGAAATACCTAGATATTACCAATAATTATAATGAGGATGACGTCATAGAGCAGAACCTAGAAGTGTAATAGGTAAATTGCGGAAAAACCGGGAGGATGCTTATTAAAAGGAAAACTTCATATTAAAAATGGAAAGCTGACATAAGTTTTCATGTAGAAGAGAGTTTCTTTTGTAAGAAAATAAGAAGTTAATTTAGGTGTTAATTAAATTTCATTAGCACTACGGTTCCAGTCGCAAATTATTTTTGGTTTTCTAATGTATGAAGATTACCAATAGCTTACGACGCTCATTGATCCATTGGTTGGAATTAAATCTCCTTTTTTAGCACCTAGGCTATATGACAAGGGGCACACTAGTGTAATAACGGAAACACATTGCTTGGGTTTGTATTTGAAGCAACTACCACCACTAAAACTTGAACCAATTATACCAACTCGTGGGGTAAATCCATATTGTAGGATTTTTTAACATTTGCTTTAAAAAAGGAATAAAGGAAGTTTTCGTCAAAATTGGCAGCTTAGGTTTATGTGGGATTTTTACACCTTATTGACACCAACAATTATTTTATGAACCGAAAATAGCCTATACAAAAGTTCAGGTTAGGATCAGAACGGAAGTGACGACAGTTAGCAGGGTTGCCAGTACGTCACGTAGAAAATGTTGTTTATTCTAGTGTGTGAGCGTATATATTTCTGTACAGTAATATGATTTTACATTAGTTCCACAGAACATCCATTTAGGTTTTCTTTTTCAATTTCGTCACAATGATCTTTAGATGTGTCAAATTATGCGTATATATTTGAAAGAAGAATAAACAAAACAACTGCAACGGTAGTTTTCTTTGTACCAAGCATTAATGAAGCAGTGTCACTTTAAGCTTTGAACGATATCAGTGCTTACAAGAAATAAACATTATTTTATATCTGGGATTATGCTTTGTTGACATATGTACAACTTATTTACGATTATTCCTTATATTTAATTTACGTGGAAGCGGATCTGCAGTTTTCTCAACTCTATGTCATGACATTTGCCAAAATGCCGTGTGACTCCGGAGGAACTTGATTCACATACATCTATTATAGAAACAGAGATAATCTCTGCACCACGTTCACATTCAATTCTTAGACAATATACGAGTTATTACGTTGAAAGGGATTCTTCAAGGGGTAACTGAAAAATAACTATCACACAGAAGGACTGGTGATGTGATTTCCACTCGACCTTTCATTTTGTCCCAGATTAAATGGAATCGGGGGGGGGGGGGCGGTGGCTCAGTGGTAGAGCGTTCACCTCCGGTGCTTGGGGTCCCTGGTTCGATCCCAGCTCGCGCGTGTGGACTTTGTGGTGAACAAACACTGTGCTCGTGAGTTTTCTCGGGGTTCTCCCGTTTTCTCCCACTTTCTTTATTCCACCATTTCACTCATTTCTCATAATCACCGTCTCCTTTAGCCTAACAGACATAACTGTGGAACGTAAAACTTGAATTACAACAGAATTCCTTAGCCCTGAGATAGCAGATCAAGAAAAGTTTCCTCCTTCTCAAATATATCAACCTGAAGTGTGAACTGGAAAAAAAAAAAAAAAAAAAAAAAAAAAGCCGTGAGAGTTTCAACCTTATGGATTTTATTATTATTATTAATATCATAGAGCTTCTATAGCATTGGTTGCTGGGCAATTAAGATCGTGCTACACAAATACTTCTGACAAATGTATAGAAAATAATATGGGAACGTTTCCGCTGTAAATGGACTTCATATGGCACTATGGACGCAGATATGTTTTCAACATTGGTGGGACGGGCAAAGGGCGTTCGCATAATCTACTTAAAAATATATATATTAAAAAAAAAAAAAAAAAAAAGCAGTGGTTAAGATATTTATAAAGTTGAAAAACAATGTAGTGGAGGATCAGAGGAGCAGGACTGTCTTCAACATTTGCATTTCATTTTCAGAAATATGTGGAATAAAAAATAAGTGTTTAGTGTGGTAGCTCTTAAATAACATACAAATACATATGTATTTTTTCTGGTATATATTTCACAAACGAAAGAGAAAGCAGCCTCCTCCCCCAGTACTAGACAACGCTAAGTACAAGTTCTCGAAAAATGTTAGTGCATGAATATGAGGTTTACAATTTTCACATTTCAAGGAATAAAGTTAGCAAAGCCCCCTGAAACAAAACCGTAAATATCCCACTGTTCTAGTAAGGCAATCTCTGATGAATCCCAGCACACCCTTTTAGCCAAATTCAAGAAGAATGGTCATGCACTGGCAACCGTTCATTGACCGAGGGGTAGGCCCTTGTAGGGGTGGATGTCAGTGTTGTCGGATTTCCCGTGTTGTTGTGTGCGATATATGACTTTTGAACATGCATTCACGCAGTCTTTGCGGAAATCCGACAACAATGACCGGAGACGTTGCCACGGGTTGTCAATTCACTTTGACATTTTGTAGTTATCGAGCGGTGGTGTGCCAAGTGTTTTATCTATTTGTATATTTGCGGTGGTGTTTTTAACATTTTGTTTTGTTGTGTTTAATTGTTATTCCTGATTTTCAATTTGCGAATAAATCGCAATGGCTTCAAATTCTCCTCAGTGCTACAAACAGCAGCGGAAACAAGGTAAACCTCTCACTGCAGGAGAGAAAAGAATCTTGTTAAATGTGTATACATACTTTCGTAATCAGGGGGAAAAGGGGGCATGGAAACTGTTAGAGACTTTGAGAGAAACATCTTAAGCAACTCTCATTTCTCCCTCCACTATTATGAACGTGAAGCGGGAATTTTTGAGTAATAATGGTCAAGTGTCCACTCCTAGGAAGAAGAGACCGAATGATAGGAAAGTGACTCGGCTACAGAAATATGATATTTTTACACAAGCAGCAATACGGCGCAAAATTCATAACATGTATAGAAAAAACGAACTCCCTACTTTAGCGAAAATTCAGCGCGTTATAAATGAAGATAGTGACCTACCGAAGTTTTCTATTTCTACTCTTCGAAGATTCATCATTGATATGGGGTTTAAATTTATAAAACGTGGCCGCAAATCGTTGTTGATTGATAGAGAAGACATAATAGCATGGAGGCATAGGTATCTGAGACAAATAAGAAATTATAGAGCTGACGGCAGAACTATTGTTTATACAGATGAATCGTGGGCGAATGCCGGAATAACCAAATCAAAAGCTTGGAAAGACACATCAATTAAAACGGCGGAACAAGCGTAGAAAGAGATGCTAACTTTAGGTCTCAAATCGCCGTCGAGGAAGGGAGGAAGGGTCATCATAATGCATGCAATGTCCGAAAATGGCCTAATTTCTGGCGCTGCCAAATTGTTCCACGGTAAAAAAAAATCAGGTGACTATCACGGCGAATTGGATGCTGCTGCGTACGAAAAGTACTTCAAAGAAACCTTATTGCCTAATTTGCCCCCCAATTCAGTTATTGTAATGGGTAATGCACCAACGCATTCCGTGAAAGTTGAAAAAGTTCCTACAAAATCATGTCCAAAAAAAGTAGTCGTCCAGTGGGTAGAAAGTAAAGGAATTGCGTGTGATCCGACCTGGAACAAATTTGAAGTAATTGAAGAATTGAATAAGACATTGCAAAACATAGAGGTACCGTATAAAATTGACATTTTAGCAAAGGAAGCTGGTCACGAAGTGCTACGGCTGCCCCCTTATCATTGCGAACTTTCCGCCATAGAGATGGTTTGGAGCAAAATTAAAGGATACGTAGCAGGGGAAAATCAAAATCGTACTAGTTTAAGTGTTATAGAGACATTACTTAGGGAGGGCATGGAAAAGGTTACAGCTAAAGACTGCAGAAATTACGTAAAACACGTAAAAAATGTTGAAAAGGAAATGTGGGAAGCAGACGGTCTTATCGAAATAATACACAAGATATTAATGAATCTCGAGAGTGACACGTCAACTAGTTCTGAAGAGGAGGATGATTGTGACATTTGGGAGGGAGCAATTGATAATGCAGTGGAAGACGAAGGAATGGAAGACGAAGAGGACCTCGGAGTTAGTATTCTACAAGACTGACCTTACATGGTAAGTTTTTCGACGAATTTATTTCTCTCATTTCATTTCCATAAATTTGCTTTACTTTCTCACAGAATGCAATTAAATTATGAAATTCATAGTTTACGTTAGATAACTTACTATGAAACTAATGTTACAGTGTGAACATAATTAATATTATTTGACCTTATATATATATATGACCTTCTGAAAACAAAACAGTGTAACTATTTTCTTCCCTTCCTTTTTTAACTGCCTGTTCAGTGCGTGACATTGGAACTCCGTGGTCTGAAGCAGATGACACCATTCTCTTGCGTTAAGCAGCGGCAACGCTGCACTTCGCTTCCCCTCACTTCCGCTTTCTTCCGCACTAAAGGTGAATCTTTGTATAGTAAATCTTCATTCTGAAATCAGATTAATTGTAATTTTATGCTACAAGAAAACACATGCTAGAGGGAAATGTCTTTAAAAAAAAAAAAAAAAAAAAAAAAAAAAAAAAAAAAAAAAAAAAAAAAAAAAAACCAACTGCTGTCGGTCGCCAACAAACGTAAATTGTGCTCTGGTATTGAAAATATATACTGCGAAATGATGATTCTTTTTTTTTTTTTTTCTATTTCCTTTTCTTGTTATTTTCATATTATTTTTTGTAGTTACATCCAGTAGAAGATGATGGCACAAAGGAGTGGGAGAAATAATAAGTTTTGAAAACAAAATATATTTGTTTCTGTCAACATACTATATTGCTTCTTTCAAGGAAAATCATTCTTTAAAAGCTAGTTGATAAACGTAGAAAATCGATATTTGCGGATAATTAATTACATATTGCAGAAAATAATTCAGTACTTTTGTTTTTCGTACTTTGCAAGTTTCGTAAATTTATAATTAGCGTCATGTGGGAGATTCAAGAGCAAAATGGGAATTTCTCCACCACGAGATGGGATTTTATAACTTTGAAGATAGCATAACTGATTTGAACTCATAATCATAATCTGTCACCAAGGACATACAATGGTGGTAATTATGTGGATTTATTGATAATGTGTGCGGGACCACGTATACCAAAAGTGCATTTGCAGTCTTATTGTTAAATCCCCGAGGTCATATATACAAGGAACTTTCGAATGAAAAGGCACGAAACGTCGTAGAAACCAAACGTCGTATGTTGAAATAGGAATATATCGCTTTGAAATAAAGTACTGTGACATGTAAGGAGAGAATGTAGTGTCCGGCCTGGTTGTGCCCATGCGTGGCTGCCTTTCACATGATGTAAGAGAATCAGGCAATTATGTGTTCCGTCCAAGTCGAATTGACTCGACAGTGTGTGTGAAGAAATAATAGCGTTCACAATGAAACATTCAACGATTGAGGAGCAGCGAGGTATTATCCGATTTCTGACTGGGGAAAGGGTTTAATCAGTCGATATTCATCGCCGGATGGTGACTGTATACGGGAGAGACTGTGTCTCCAACAAGTCAGTGTAAAAGTGGAGTGATTCTGCTCCATGATTACGCTTGTCAACACGTCTCGCAGGTCACACGAAGTGTACTGAATAAGTTGAAGTGAAAGCAGCTTGAGCATCCGCCCTACAGTTTGGGCATATCTCACTGGGACTTCCATCTGTTTGGCCCGCTAAAAAGATATCTTAAAGGCAAGCGCTTGAGCTCGGACGAGAACTGAAAGGAAGAGTGGAAGACTAGCTGCTATCACACCGACTGGAATTCTGGGAACAGGGAATCCTTCGGCTTATAATACAGTGGAATAGTTGTGCTCAGGCGTCTGGTAATTACTTTTGAACAAAGACTTCGATTATACCCACAGTGTCATGTTTCACCTTTCCATTTCAACACTCCTCGTATATGAGACTTGAATATAATAAAATGAATACATTCTTTGTATGGGGTCTAGTTAGAGAGAACAATGAGAAGCAAAACTTGGCTGCCATAATGCTTCTCTGTTGATAAGAACTGCTTCTTAACTGTTATATAATGATCCAACTGTTTTTAAATCGCCAATTTTTTAATTCGATAAATTTGTGTTCTATCGCAAGCATGCATACTAGTTAGTAACCCACAGTGCTAATAATATCAAGCAAGCAGGTGGTAGCAACGATCCTCCAGACCCCTGGAGGAGGGGTGAACCTCAAAACTGTTTTGCACACGAATTGGGTGTTATTCCAGTAATGAGTAAACTTATTTAGAAAGGGGCCAAAAGAAAAATAATAAAAACACTTTGGCGGGCCAATATTCAGAGAAAAAGAACAATTAGGTGGCCTATACATTTTCTTAAAAGAAAACTTCGTGTAATACTTAGCCCTATGATTGAAAGACTATAAAGTGGAAGTGGTAAATGAAATTTGTACAGCATTTCTACAAGTTTCTCACAATATTGCAGAAGTGACGTTGAATTCTGTAAATCAGGACTTATATTGCGGACCTGATAGAATGCTTCAGCCGGTGGTATCTGGCCCTTGGATCGTTGTTTGCCCATTACTTTTCTAGTCTACAGATGGATAAGACAAAACCGGTTCCGTCACCACTGTGTCAAGTTGCTGCATAATTAATATCAGCGCCAGACCTTAGTGATACACTGGAAACTTTTGTTTACTTTTGTAACGTGTTGGCATGTCTGCACTCCTATTATTAGCGGTCTTGGGTCATAGAATGTTTTCTTTCTTTAACTGCAGTGACCATAACGACTCGCGAAGCCTGGGCTCTACACCAATCACAGAAATGTTTTGCTTTACCTCTGATATATCGAAAGATTTCGGTATACGATTCGTGGAGCTGTCTTTCGAACGCACGCTTGAGGAAACGTCAAAAACCAAAAGTTCACCAACAATATTGCCAAACTTTGAAGACGTGCTGAATGAGTTGGTTTCGCAAAAACACATCCTAAATAAATCTAAAGATACTGTATCCTCATGAAATATTCTCCATACAGCGTGGGAGACGACAGAAGCAAAATTTCATGCATAGGAGTTGTCAGCCGACCCCTTCACGTTCTAGAGGGTGGAAAATCGGTATATTTAGGTGAATTAGGCAATGTAGGCAGTGTTAAATGATATTACGAGGAGTATTCAATAATCCCTGATATAGATCTTCAATTTTCCCACATAGCCCCCTTTCACTATAGTTAGTGCACTTCTCTCAACACTTTTCTAGAGCAGTTGTTCTCAGAGTGGGGTCCACGGACCCCTGAGGGCCCACGACGCCTAGAAATTGAAATTTAATAAAATGGAACCCACATCAGTTATGCAGGAAAAATTTTTTAAGATTAAAAAACTGTAGCTGTGGGCGGTACGAGTTCAAAACAATAACTATTTATCATTTCTAGTGCTCAAGGATTTTATTGATTTTTCAGGTGAAAAACTCTTTGCTGAAATGCATAAAGCACTTGTAGAACACTTGAGAGCATTAGCTGCAAGCTTTCGAGAATATTTCCTTGCCCCACAACCTGGTAATGGTTGGATTGAAAATCCTTTCACTAATGTAGAAATCCATGACACATAAATTATGAATCTCTCTAACACAGAACAAGAACAGCTATTGAAACTATCGTGTGATACTTCAATGAAAAGCGTTTTCAAAGAAAGTGAGTTTTGTAGTTTTTGGTTGCGTGTGCGTTGTGAGAATGAAGAGTTGTCTAAAACAGCATTGCAACACTTGATGCCTTTCCCTACAACTAACTTATGTGAGCAGACCTTTTCTGCTCTTTGCAGTATTAAAACCTTAAAGCAAAATCGCCTTAATGTGGAATCGGACCTAAAATTGATGGTGATAGAACTGATTCCAGATTTCAATACAGTTAGGAAAAAAAAAAATATCATTGCTCACATTAGTGACCCCACATTTGAGAACATTGTTTATCAAGTGGATTTCCTTTTTTAAAGAAATCAGTCTTGAAAGTTACTGTATTTTCAATTGAAATTTCGTTCATTAGGAAACAATAATTTATCTTTAGAATAAATTATATATTACATATATTACATTATTTTTCTTAATCTTTTTCTTGTCAGTGATAATTTTAACGTATATTTTTTAATACCATGTGATGTTTCAGATATCATTGCAAGGGGGCCGCAGATCACTCCGAATGAACAGGGGGTCCGCGTTATCGGAACGTTTGAGAACCACTGTTCTAGAGCATAAATACCAGTTTTAAAAAAATCCTTGACGGCTATGCTGGAAGCCATTCTTCGACAGCCTGTGTAACATGCTCGTCGTTGGCAAACTTTGTTCCTCGCGGGTGCTACTTAATCTTGGGAAACAGGTGAAAGTCACTTGGGGCAAGATCTGGAGAGTGGGGATGGTGCTCAAGTATTTCATACCCGGCATCGGCAATAGCGGTGGAGGTAAGGTGACTTGTGAGTAGAAGCATTGTCCTGCAGCAGCAGCACTTTCATGTGTAGCATCCCTCTGAGTTTCCTCTTGATTGCCTGCCTTACTTTTGGGATCAGTTGTGAATAATAGTCACTTGTAATTGTTGCTGGACCCTGGAGATAATCAATGAACAGTATGACCTTACTATACCCCCTCCCCCCCAAAAAAAATGTTGCCATAATCTTGCCAGCTTATTGCATTATCTTGAATTTCTTCAGGGGTAAAGATCATGGTGGAACACTGCATGCTATGTTGATTGGAGTCTGGACCGCAATGATGTACCCAGGTTCCACACAGCCATAAGAATACATAGCCAAATCAATTCAGCTCTCTCCACTGTTCGGATTTTCGCGCACTCGTGCTATGTGCAAGGAATTTTAAAGTTTACAAGAGAAGAAGACTCTTTGTTTTAATAGAACGTTACTTTAGTTTCCGTATTTCAAGATAACTCATTAAGAGTCTGGTTTAAGATAGATTAACTGTAAAAAGAATAGAAATATCATCTTTCTAATGCTTTTCCGTAGTACGTAAGGTGTTAGTCAGGGCTGGATTAACCTATCTGAAGGACCGGGGCTAGAAAAAATATATGTGGCCCCTGCTGACTTCACCTAATAAATTTCTCTCAAAGTACAGTAGGAAAGTTAATGGAATATGTTTAATATTTTTGGTCATATTTTATTTTATGATGATCATATCTTCATGGTTCTTTTTAGAAAGCCAGTTGAGATTTTGATCAGATTGGAGGACCCTATTCACCTGGAGGCCCGGGGCTATAGCTTCCCTAAGTCCCTCCCTTAATCTGGCCCTTGTGTTAGTGCATGTGCTTTCGTGTGCATTGCTTAAGGTGCTAACCCGATACTAGTACATTCTCTGGTTTAAAATTAGAGAGGTTGAAAAATTTCGTATCCGATTCTCTGAAACATATCGTCTATTTAGGTTCATCCCGAAAGTTACCGAAATTAATGTTAATTATTTATTATCTGCCCTCATACTGTGATTTGTTATGATTTTTTTTTTTTCTTTTTTAACTGAAGTCTGCATTTCATGTTTTGATTGGACTACAGGATATAAATACACTTACCAACTGGTCAATATTTGTTCTCATTTCATTCTTTCTTCTACGATTTTGTAAGATTATTACAACGAAATTGTCAAACAGTGGACATTCTTTCAGAAAATAGCTGACTTTTTATTAAAAAGCTGAACTTTTTTACATGTAAATTTGAAAACATTTTACCTTATAATTGTGTGGATGATGTCGAATATGCATTGGTTCTTAAATCAGAATTGTAGTTGCCCCAACCAGCATTTTTTGACCGAAGTAATGCATTATGTTGTTGCAACAAGTATTTGTAAAATTCTTCATAATTCATGTGCATGAAACTACGTACATTTTAGTACAATGACCGATCACGTAACTGACTGTATTAACGAGCTTTTTTTTACACTAAGCATTGATTAGAGAAAACACTCTTTACTCGCTGCATTACCGTACTGCTAAAATCGCAAAACAAAGTTGATAGCTGGAAATTTCAATGCTATTGTTACTTCTGAAAAATGCCCATCACTACTCTTCAGCAAGAGTTAAATTTTCATTCTAAACTAAGAACTCATATAAGATAAGGGACACATACTGAATTATTAGGACCAGGCTATATGCTACACAACGCCTATGCTTATATAACTTTCGTCATTTATAGTTTCGTCTTCCATTGATTATTTTCTGAAAGATCAAAGGGAGTTACACAGTACAAATTCAATCAAACTCATTGATCTGAATCAAACTTGGCGTGGTTGTAAATCTTGACAACGTTGTATTCATATGAAATAAATGATGTGCAGGCTTTTAGTTCCCGAGTTAGATGAGATCAAATGAAAAGTTAGACACATTTTAGAGAATCAATTTTAATAAAGAGTTGATAAAAACCAATGAAGGACAGTTTTCTAACACAATTGAAAAACACTAATTTTTCAAGCAAAATATTGAACAAACAGAAATATGATTAAATGTCAGACTATTCAAAAATAATTAAAATTACGTCTTGACATTGAAAAATCACAAAATGTCGGACATGCTCTGCAAACGCCGAAAGGATGGTAACCCTAATTTCACTGAAATTACCTGTGAAGAAATATAAATGTTCTATTTCGGTATCTTATCAGTACTTTTCATTTACTAATATTGATATGATTAAATTGCCGGAAAGAGGTGGGTAACTATTTGTTTACCAACACGCTGAATCACAAGAATTATATCTCCAATTTAGATTCAATTCCAGATCTCGGATACAAATTCAGAAAACGATTTGTGATTCTGATCCGACCACTTCCACCTCACAAGTGGGCAATTTTGTTATAGAGTAGGCATATGCACGTTCGGCGCAAGACATGGATTTGATTCCCGGTGGGACCTCATGTGGTTCGATTGCCACGTTAATCAGTAGTTCCACGTCTCATATAGCCTCGCTGGTGAAAGTGACGCTGAACTGAAATCAACAACATTCCGGGTGGGAACTGAAAGGGTTAGGACATAACGATAAGGCGGAAGTTCGTGTCAAATGATTCAGTGCTCAAAAGGCAAGTTAAAATCCGAACCAACCAAACAATCAAGCTGCAGAGGCACATGAGATGTCCATGTACGTTCAGCACGACAAAAGATTACGTTAAACAACTTATTTTTTTCCAGGGCACGGGAGCGATAGTGAATATTGAGAAAAGCACTATGTTATCAAACATTACATAAAATGCATGTTTTAGATAAATGTTAATCTAAAAAGTTAATTTCAGAGATAGATTAAACATTTATGGATAAGATGTTTATCTCACAAGGAGATTTACGAAAGTGAAACTCACCGATTTGAATGAAACTTTGTAGACTTGTAAAATTTCGAAAAATGATAGGCACGTATTTTGATATATATATATATATATATATATATATATATATATATATATATATATATATATATATATATATATATATAATATTTCGGCATTGGTGCAGGTTTAAAAGGAGAACCAAACTTTGAACGTTAGAGGTGATCTTGAAGCGTAGACAGAAAACAATTATTTAATGTAGAAAAAAACATACTGCCAGGGGGATTTCAGGACAGCTGATTCAGAATCTGACGTCAAAATTAGAAAATGCAAAACTGTGGATTCGATATGCTGATTACAATTACAAAAGTCTTCTGGTTTGAAATGGTCTGCAGTTAGCCAAGAACAATTATAGTTGGCAGGAGTTACTGCGAGGAGGTTGCAGAACGATTTGAAACACCTTTCTCTACTTATTTTAACGAGATGCTTGATTAAAGTGCATCTCTATACCTCTCACTATTCGGGGTGCTTGTTTATATTGAGTCTCCTCGCTTGTCAATATGTCCGAGTTTCATATATCCTCAGTTGTTATAATTATGAATTTATTGAAAAAAGTTTTACAGTAATGATATTCCGTAAAAAGATGTGTGATGCATAAACATAGTTTATACAACGCACAACTTATTACAGCAACAACTGCGCACAAATTACAAAATGATGCACAATCTTTGAAATAAAATGTTACGGGATTGTCAGACGTAGGAGGTTTCTATTACAAATAATCGCTTTCGTATCACAGATACCTAATAATATTTGCAAATGTAGAAGAAGAAAACCTATTTATGAATCAACGATTGGATCTTAATTATATTATTACGGAGATGTAAATTTATGTTAGAAAGAAGCACAACGCCAGAAAAATGTCCCAAGAAATTTTTCCAGGGATTAAAGAAAATACATCAAGATGCTAAATCCAGTTGTCCCTGCAGGAATGGTTTCTATTTTGAGTACTCTTTTGAGGTTTAACTTGGGGCTCAAATATAATATAAATCACTTAAATAAGGACCTTGACTAGTGAGAGGCGAGGGGACTCACTTTCAATAAGCACTCCGAGTAGTTATAGCCAAGAGGGTCACTTTCAATAAGCATGTCTAATAGTGAGAAGCGAGGGGACACTTTAAACAAGCACCCCGAATAGTGATAGGTGCAGAAACTCACTTTAATCAAACATGCCGCTAAAATAAGTACAGAAAGGGGTTTCAAATCGGTTTGCAACCTTCTCGCAATAACTAATGCCAATTATGATTGTTCTTGGCTAAGTGGAAACCATTTCAAGCCAGAAGACTTTTGTAATTGTAATCAACATATTGGATCCGCCATTTTGAATTTTCTAATTTTGACGTCAAATTCTGAATCAGCTGTCCTAAAACCTCCATGGGATTATGTTTTCTTCTATATTAAATGATTGTTTTCTGTATATGCTTCAAAACCTTCCATAACGTTCAAAGGGTTACCGAGGGACCTTAAACCTGTACAAGTGCCGAAATTAAAAAAAACGTGTTGACTCTTTTTCGATGTTGTACAAATCTGCGAAGTTTCATTCAAATCGGTGAGTTACACTTCCGTAAGTTTTCTTGCTAGAGACGTATTCAGTAATGTAATAATGATGGCCACAAGAATTATCTTATACAGTGACCAGGATTATTACAAATATATTATCTAATTCTACAGTTTGTATGTAAATTCTAGAAACAAAGTTGTCACAGTCATTTTTAATGTGCAATTTTTGTACTGAGTGCTCATGTTTCAATGTAATTAAGTTGTTCCTTAAAGTGTCAAATGTGGAATACATTTAAATTCATATGGTCAGTACAAGAGCCCGATCAAAAGTCCGGTTCTTCTATCCGCAAAGCAATTCCAAATGTCCCATATTGAACGTCTAAGTACTTAGCAAGGAAATGCAAAAAATAGTTAAAATTCTCAGCATATCCTATTTATGTTTCTGTATAAACATTTTTCTTTCGAAACAATTCAGATCTTACGCTTTTCCTTTCTATCAACAAATGTGATATAAAAAGAGTCCCACTGTCGTGAGAATGTTTCTACGTCTTCGTCACCCAGAACGTAAAGGAACTGTTCGAATGGCGGGAGAGTTAATCGGAAAGGTGGATATACAGGGTGTCTATCGGTCACGAAAGTCATGAAAAAGTCACGAAATCAGAAAATGGTCATGAAAGTCAAGAAATTTAGCTTTAGGGTCACGAATATTTTTATCTGTACAAATATAAGCACAGACTGGAGAATTTTGTTCTATAACACGTCAAAATTTACCACCAAAAGTGTCTTTATGATGGGCTTTAGACGCTACGAAATCGCAAGCAAAGCCGCCTTCTATCGCATGCATAAAAGTTCGGCCTAATTTGCAACCAAATTCGCTCTTGAGAATGTTAGGAAATTTTATGGTTTGGTAAAGAAAAGGTCACGAAATTTCATTTTGGAATTTTAGTAGACACCCTGATATATCCTTCTGAGCGTTCATTAACAAATGCAGCGTGCTGTTGTGGTCATAGCAAACCTCAAACTGCCTCTCTCCCGTTTACGGACGGTTGTTTCTTTCCCGGTAGAACTTGTTTTAAATACCCACTTCTACTCCGATAAAGCGAAGTGGAGACCAAACATACAGAGTGTCTTCCGGTTTAGCGTGGTTGCCAGATTTAAGGAGTAGTGTAGGAAGTTAACTTGACGAATATCTGGTAATTTAAATATAAACAACTATGTAGTTTCTTTCCACATTTCCACGTTTTTTGTAGACTTATTTCCCCAAAAGTGCGTGTACTTATCTACTTTGTGCTGTTATTTTACACTGTAGATAAGTGAAATATTGCAACACTGTAGTGGTTCTAATAGCACCTGCAATTCTGTAGAAGAATGTTAATACTGTGTGTGTGTATGTGACATTAGATCATCCAGATATGTTATTTGTACCGGTACCATTTATATTTTGCAGGTGATGTTGGCACCAGGATCCAATAAATATAGTACTGCACCACACGTGATTCCCAAGAAACTGCCAGAAATTGAGACATAAGTATTTTCCCACCGCAAATACGAATAAAATTAATGCATTTTGATCTTACTCTCGTTTTTGTCTCTCTTCTAATTTTTTTTTTTTAATGCACATTTGGTTCCAACAAGTCGGTCTCCCAACTCGGAGCTAACACGTAAGCAAATACGTGTATAGAGGTAGGTAGGTAGGTTGTGTGTGTGTGTGTGAGAGAGAGGGCGAGAGTGAGTGAGTCAGTGTCAGATTTTGACGTTTCACCTACTTTAAGAAAGATCACCATCGGTTGCCCTTGATGTGAGCACCATATGTCTTTGTCTTGGCAGTAGCCCTGCCCAGTATCCACCATTGTAGAAGTCTGTTAAAATACAGGAACTAGAATATTGAGCCATTCTTCCTGGCAGGATTTTTAGAGGTCACGGACAGTGATTACACGACGAAATGCAAGTGATCTTTTCAATAAGCCAAACGCACAAAAATGCATGGGACTGGCATCACATGACCTCACTGCTATGTCCTGGAAGGAAATGACCTGAATACCAGTGTCTGTCGCCATTCATTGGAAAACATTTGTGTAGTATGTAATGACTTGCTTTATTGCATTTCCATACAAACTGGTCATATCTTCTGTGTAAATTTGTGTGATGATATGTTGCTGATAGAATGTGGAGTTAATTTTGCAGTTTTTAGGTATCTACCGACTCCATTAACTTGCCATCATAGCAGTATCCCACGACAACCAGAAATCCGTTCGATAAACTTTCTGTGTACCGATGAATGAAGTTAAGAAGGCTTTTGTCTTGAGGTGTACGTTACAGGTCGAATTTTGCCTCATTGCCACCTGTGCTTCATCGAGTGTTGCAAGAAAATCCCACTTTTCCTCAGAGAAGGCGTTCGTAGAAGTGCCTGCAGCAGGTCTTTCCCTCCGATGGCCCACAGTAAGGACGGCATGTCCACGACTTTTAAACACCATCCGGAGCTTTAATTTGCCGTGTAGGTTACGGTTCACAATTGACCGTGTCATGTACAATCGACTTGCTATCACTCATTGTGTAGAAGTGTTTTCCCACACGGCCATGCGGCGTAACTTCCGAGCTACAGGTGGAGTCACCGCAGTACATGGTCGCTTTCTGCTCCCCTTACTGAGTGTGCGAAGTGGTGGAATGTCGTGTTGTATATGTCGATTATGTTCTTGATGGTCGTTAACCCGAATGAACATCCATTTTCTCTGCACTGTTTTTGATTCTGTGTCACGAGAAACTTGGCGTACAAAAGTACTACCACGTTACTTTCCCAAAACAGATTCACCTTGAGAGCGATGATGCACACATCACACACACACAGACACAAACTTGGCGTGATACTAGAGGCCTCTGGGTTTCTCCTGCTGTTTTGATCATTCAGATCGGTCTATTCTGTGAACGGCGAACGGGAAACTCGGACACACACCGACGGATTAGGCTTGTGTAAACGTTAATCTTCCTTCTCTTTCTCCCAGTCTGCAGTTTCCTTCTACATGTTCATTCTACCAATTACTTCATTACATAAAAAAGGCTAGAGGACGAGAACTTGAAGATATATTTCCAAACAGAAGATATCATTTGAATCAGTATATTATTACCTTTTTAAATAAAACAAAATCAAAACATTTTGAACTTTTCCAAAGATAGAGCATTGCAACATTCTGTCGTAAATTGTACGTGAGAAATGGCGCCTAAGGTACCACCTTTGGCGGCCTGTATCTTGAGTCGTTTTTTTTTTTTCCTCTTTGGTAAAAAAAAAAAATGCCGGTTCCTTACTTTGTCCTGAATTTTAACATCTGTTAAACTCAACATCTAAAACTATCAAGGTAGCCCCCCCTTTCACCTTTCTGAATTGGTGTGGACTATGCCAGTAATAATTTAAACATCTGTTTTTGTTCCGGAGCTGTCGCTCTTAAGTATAATTACAGAAAACAAACGCTCATATTCTTTATCTCTTTGGAGTCTTCAGAACGAGGTATCTTTGTTTGTGAATTAAGAACTTTCAAAAGAAATGCAAGTGAATATTATGAATACAACTTTAAGGTGATTTTCAACAATCTGTAACACTAATTTCTGTTGTAGCCAACTTTCTGCATCCGTTTTAATTCTCTCTTTCTTTATAAGCTTGCGGATCAAAATACACTACTCGAGGACTGTTTAAGGGAAAACAATTACTTATTTTTTTTGAATATGATGGTTACATGTTTTAAATATTACCTGGATTTGAAATTCTTCCCGTAGGTAATAGGAGTTAATTTGACTGGGAAACTAAGCGGATGGACTTCTCCAAAGGACGTAATTCTAAAAGTAGCTGGTATTCTTACTGTGAAAGGTGGTACTGGTGCTATAATAGAATATCATGGTCCAGGCGTTGACTCAGTCTCCTGTACAGGTAAATAATACGAAACAGTTCCGTTTTTCTTCTTGTATTAATAATAATGTTTATCAGGTGTCTAAATATCTAATTAGGTTTGGTAAAATTTTAATAATTTTAAGGGCAGTTATATAGATATTCTCTTTTCTATGATGCAGAAAGAATTTCCTTTAGAAAGTGTGGATTAAGTATATAATGCAATATAATTATGTGAAGAATAGAAGGAAAACTTACCTACACTTTATACTCACTGCTATGTTCCTTGAAGACAGATAATATGTATAAACATATGCAATATTTCAAAAGAAACTTTGTTTTTAATATTTGGCAGATAAATTTCATTTATAGGTTCATGATTTATATGCAAGATGTGATTTATACGGAAAAAATTGTAGAACATTTCAAGAATTGGTTATAAAATTTCAACAAGCTGTTGGGAGCCCGTTAGTATAGGCAACACGTTGGCATAGTGTAGTTCAATCCAAAGAAATGCCTTAGTGTCGCAAACTTTGTTACCGAGCAATATGGATAGATTCAAGCGTTAGAAGATCCGACAATTACATGACCACATTTCATTACATTGTTACGAAGATGGTACCAACTGCCCTTGATGGGCGTGATGCCAGATGTTGTATGGGGATTCTTTTCCGTAGATAATTCTATTTGTGTACCTTCAATCAGTCAGGATTTGCTGGAATGAAAACGTACTTTAGGTAACTGTCATTTAGTGAAGGATCAAAATTTCGTTACAACTTAATACAGTGAATGACATGTAGCGTACAATTTTGAAAAAAATATCGAATTCTCATCCAGATAAATTTGAATTTAGTTTATGTGTATATAAGAAATTATTTTGTAAAATGAATCGGTAAATTATAACAATATGTTACTGTTACATATGGAAGATAACATAACTACTATACGTACATATTGATATTGTTGACATTTTTAATAATAGAGAGTTTAAAAAAACGTTACATATTTGAATCAAATCTGATTTTGAGTTAATACTCGAATAAATAAAAATTAAAAACAAAATCACGTAGAACAAGTAGCTTCATAATTGAGGAGAGCGAGTAAGTCAATCTTCCTCATCTGTGGAAGTAGCATGGAAAATATCCGGAGTTGACTAATCTTAAGTAGTTTACAAAGTTTTCAATCCAAAGTGTTCATAAATTCTGGTTCATTTCAAATAAAAAATGTCTTCCATTTTAGAAGAAGGAAAAAAACTAAAATGCTAACCGCATTACCTCGCTGTATTGGGGAACTAATGCGTTGAAATAAAAATTGTACACTTCTCAGATCTCCCGTCTTGAGATTTAATTTCAATCTGATTTCCTTTAGGAATTCCCTAGCTTCCTGGTTAAAAACTCCCATGGTTTCCGTATCAAAGGCAATAAACATATGATCTTTTAATTTGGAATATTTCGTGTGTTTTCGCTTACAGGCTGTCTCAGCAGCGTTTCTTGCCTCTTTATATGATAAAGCTAAATGACAAGGTGCAAATGTGTGTACACTTGTTACGTCCCATACAAGTCGTTGCCCTATTTTCCAAGAGATTAATGTCACTCCATCTGGTCGTTTCCCATCATCTCGGAACATTCCAGATGGATCTAAAATACTTACGACATCAGTGCTGACAAGAGCTCGTCTTATTATATTATTCAGCTCTCCATAACGAGAAATTCGACGTCCACTCCTAGAACAGCTTAGTGCATGTAAGCCTTTCTCATCAACCTGTTCTTGACATGTACATTTGAAACGATGACAGATATTTAAACCGAGACGTAAAGCGACACAAATTTAAAACGTGTTGTTGTTTAAGAAAGTTCCAATATTTTTTGACGGTGTAGCCTTTAGCCATGCACCAGATTCTTTGTAAGGATTTAAAACTGGCAATATCAGATATATTTTCAGGGCTCAATTCTTTACCAATTATTGTCGTTAATATAATTTTATCCCAATTCAGTTGTAAGTCCAACACAGCGGGAGTCTCATTATTGTATATACCATTCCATATATCCAATTCCTCCGTCAGGTGATGCATTTCCACATTATCAACTGAAATGTTTAGTATGTTGGAGACAAGTGGCTTCACTCCAAAGCATGAGGACAGGAAAGCTGGAAGGGTTAAATCTAAGACTTTTCTTACACTTAAATCTCCTAAGCGAATTGATAGGCTTGCTTGAGTCCATTGATTTTCATTTAAAGAATAATTGTTGATTGACTGTGGTGCATATTTCAAGCAATTATCAAGTTAAAGTACCTTGGAAGGCATGGACCATGTGCGAGTGGTGCGTAAAAAATAGATCAGTTTCGGTAGTTCCAGGCAGTTCTTAAGAAAGTCTGTTTAGCCTGTTAAATCTACTTTCAGAGTGGAGTAATGTGTTACCATCGAAGTATTCGTGCTAGGAAATTACATTAACGTTTTAAGAAATCACACTGCAAACATGAGTTCTTTAGTTAATGACGACCCACGTCTGACCCTGTACCATACACACCGAAGTGTACATTAAATGCAGTCCGAAGTGTATATTAAGTGTATCAATTTAAGTTAAATGAATAAAGAGCATTATTGAATAAATATACTCCATAGTTCTGGATAATCACAATAACATTTTAAAACATTTTTCTGACCAGAACAAAATGAATTTATTTAATAACTATACGATTTTTGTTACAGTTTCAAGACATACTGTCATCTGTCTTTTCTCAATGTCTGATGAAGAGGACGTTAGGTCCTTGAAACTGTAACAAAAATCGTATAGTTATTAAATAATTCATTTTGTTCTGGTCAGAAAAATGTTTTAAAAGCATTATTGAAGTATTTTAAATAACAATGACGACTAGGTTGAACATTTAAAAATAATAATACATGAATATTTCAACCTCTTGGAGCCCCCACTTCATATCTGAAGCACAGTGAGGCATTAGTGTGGATCGCTGAACTTCCCCCCCCCCCCTACCATTTTTAAACGATTACACGATTATGAAAACGATTACGAAACAACGATTACAAAAAAAAAAAAAAGTACGAAAGACTTTATGATTCAGTTGCATCCTTCTGTTTTATTAGCGTTTCTTTTTCCAGATGTAAAAAATATTAATAATTTATTGAACGCCATTCAAGAGTATTTATCGTGAAGGCGGAATGCTGTTGTTAATGTTCAAGTGGTCGATTTGAAGGCATTTCACTGTATTTAGAAACTTCTTCATTCTTTGACAGGAATGGCGACTATTTGTAACATGGGTGCTGAGATAGGCGCTACAACTTCCATCTTCCCATACAATCATCGAATGAGAGATTATTTAGTAGCAACTGGAAGGGAGAATATTGCAGTTGCGGCAGATGGATATGCTAAAAGTCTTCTCTCGGCAGATCCAGGAGCAAAATATGACCAGGTAATGCATCAAAATCAGATTAAATATTTACACAATTTTTATTTTGTACCATTATATTGCAGAATACTTGTTGGTTAGTGTTTGCTTCTCATATACATCTTTAATATTTTTGTACACACGGGAAATTATTTCTGTAAAATAGGTTTAACTGTATGTAATGTAGATAGCTTATATCTCTGGATGGTTGTGTGGGATTAGCGTCATACTAAGTATTTGATTAACATATGAATAGGAGAAAACTCCACTTTCCAGATTTTAAACAAATTTAATTGATACAATATTTTTTTAAATAGATCAAAAGCTTGCGAGCAGTCGCTGTTGAAATTTAAGAAACAAGTAATAAATGGAAAAAAGTCATCGCAGCGATCCGTTAATATGTATAATTATTATTTATGGTCAGAAGTTCGTGCCACATGAAAATAATCAGTTCCAAGAGAAAAACAGCCGTAGCAAAAATCCATTGTTACATTTTTGCAGTAGTAGTTGCTCAGTATCTAAGACAATTACTGAAATGCGTAATGAAACGTCGTCGTCTTCACCATTGAAACGGCTTGATTTGATAGTCACGAGGCCGATTAATCTTCCTACACTGAAAGTTTCATAATAGCAATCAACTATTCGTGGGTGTCCTTCAGCTTTATTTTTTAATTATTTTCTACTTCCCAGTTATAATTACATCTATTTTCTATTTATATATTATTCTGTTATACATGTATTATTTAAACTTTATGTCTTAAACATTTGAAGAGAAACTTATGACAGAGCAGCAGGGACTTACACAGGATGTAGGCCCTGGCGATCCAGTGCCGCTTCCCCCTCCCCGCCCGAAATCACAAATAGTAAATTTTACCTAATTTTAGAGATGATGATAGACATTTTAATACAACATATTCTCATACTGAATTTGAACCCCTCAAAGAGATTTCTATCCCTGAAATAAATTCCTGCCTATGCCCCTGCAAAGCATTGTCGATTTTTGGTAGTGATCAGGGGTAATGCCTCCCAGAAGCAACAATTCCCCAGTAGTCATAGTCTCTGATAGTTCCCGATGTGGTACTAATATTTGTGCATTACCAATTTTCACTCCCAGTGTATTGAAATTCACCCCAGAGCAACTGTTCCGAAATCTTCACTAGTTCTCCCCTCTGATCCCCATGCCAATAGGGCTGACCTTGAACATATACCACATCTAGAATATCACTATTTATATCAGTGATCCCGACAAAAATATAAGGTGTTTCCGATTCTTTTTGTCAGTCACTCTCCCACTCTAACCTGGGGGGGGGGGGGGGCGGTGGCTCAGTGGTAGAGCGTTCACCTCCGGTGCTTGGGGTCCCTGGTTCGATCCCAGCTTCCGCCGTGTGGACTTTGTGGTGGACAAACACCGTGCTCGTGGGTTTTCTCGCGGTTCTCCCGTTTCCTCCCACTTTCTTCATTCCACCATTTCACTCATCTCTCATTATCACCGTCTCCTTTAGCCTAACCGGCATAATCGTGGGACGTTAAACTTAAAGATTTCATTTCATTTCATTTCCCACTCTGACCTCCATGTCAACCAAGGCTTAAATTGAACTTAATCGGCAGTATTAGTATTCATCTCTGCGACCCTGCAAACTATGAATTACACTAATATCGTTCGTATTCTATTACTTTTACATCTCACCCTTCTCTTCAAGGAATATTTTCAATGTGTTCCTTTCCCCCTCCCTCCACAGTATATTTCTCTTATGATTATTTATGCGTATACTAAATGCGTTTGAAATTCCTTCAGGAGTCTATGTTGCCTCGTACGGTCCATTGTATTTTTTTCTGAGTCAGAAATTTCTAAAGATACATAAATATATTACAGTAACAATGGAATATTGCATTTCCGCCCGATTGTCGTCGTTGTGAAAACATCATGATATGACGTAGGGAAATGAGTTAAATTAAGGTAAGATGTAATATCTAAGTTGAAACATCACAAGTTAAGGAAAACATGTAATAACAAATCTCATATTTGAAAATAATTTCGGCTTAAATTAGCTACGACTACATTTAATTCAAAATTGAACTTTTGAAATACATAGTATTAGCGTAGCTGAAAGAAGAAAAAAACAATAGCGTTGGGATTCGATCCTAGGACTATCCACGTAGGAGTCCCTTACACAAACCATTCATCTACCACACAATGACACCAACATGCTGTTTTTTTTAAAGTTATAGGTTTTGCATCCAAGTAACACTCTCATGCGCATTTCCATAGCTTTTTCTAGCGTGTTCTTTTGAAAAGTCTAACATGTTTGCGACGAATTGTTTCATTTTGCACTAGAGCTTCGCAAAAGGTGATTTATGTCTAAGTATTTGACACTACTTTGTTAGACGGTTCTATCAAATATAACACTATTAACACAGTCTTTTATTGCCTTAAAAAGTGTTCATAAACCAGGGGAAGTTCATTATGCATACCGGAACTAAGCTAAAAGAGGTCTGCGTTCAATGCTAACACTGCCTCCACGGAGTCAAATTTTGGAATATTCCAGGAGTCAACTTTTGGAATATTCCATTCTATTAGTTTCTCAACGTAGATAAAGGAAAAGTATATGAATGACTACGTAAAGTTCTCCATGACTGAATGGATAAAGTCATGATTCGATAGCTAAGAGCTTAGTACTTTGCAACCCGTTCCGGAAGCTGACGGTTTTTTAAGTTCTTAATTCCTCAGATCTTACGATCTTTCTCTCCCTTCGCAATCATCTGATACTCTAAAAAAAAGAGTTGTCCACTTTAATTTGAAATTGCCTGATGTGATTCGGAAACTTTTTCTTCTGTTTTACAAAATCACAAATTTCATCATAATATGAATGCTGTCCGATCATTTTTTCTGCAGTTCTTAACTTGTATATGTAAATCATCCCTCTCTGTCTCCATATTTGAATCTTAATGTTGTTCACTGTGAACCTACATGGATTGGGATCAAACCTTTCACTATTGAAACCAAATGTAATCACTGTGGGAATGTGCTGTGGTAACTATAGGTTTGTTGCTAAAAGCAACATCATTTTAGATTTTGTTTGGGGAGGGTGGGGGGTTGTCTGCCGACATAAGAGTTTCACTTTTTATATCAGTTCTTTACTATACATTTCATCAAACAATGTGTGTTCATGAAACTTAAGGGATGGGGGAACTACTCCACACTGCCCTGCCCAAATGACGCCTCTGAAATATTTGCTTGCCATTACTAGGAAACAAAATGAAATTAATTATTGAATAACACTTATTTCTGTCAGTAGTTTTTAGAGCTCTGCGCCTGCATTACAGACTTTGGGAAGCACAAAATCTACTGCCTTGATAGACAATTTACATAGATTTCACAAGGGGCATCTTCCTAACTTGATATCCCAGCTCCCGCCAAGTGAACTTTGTGGTGGACAAACACCGTGTGCGTGGGTTTCCTCGGGGTTCTCCTGTTTCCTCCCACTTTCTTCATTCCACCATTTCATTCATTACTCATCATCACAGTCTCCTGTAATCTAACCGGCATAATCGTGGGACGTAAAACTCAAAGATTTCATTTAATTTTTCCTAACTTGATATGATACGCAGTCTTTAAAGAGAAAGAATGCAAATAAAGGCGTTTATAAAGCTGTGGGAACATGTTGTGACATGTGTTAAATTCAGACTCTAAAAAGGCATTTCAGAACAAACTAATAAAAAAGACTGTTTTAGAGCTGTGAAGCTTGTAAACATGGTTCCTGTTTATTCTGTCTAAATGTAAAGAGTATATTACGTCATAGACTGCTTTAAGCCAGGAGAGGAGGAGGCGGAGGACGAGTTAGATTGAATACCGGGAGTAGTTAGTCGATCGAGACGTGTGTTTCTGGATGCATAAGCACACGGCTCAAGAGTTTGTTAATAATCTGGACTTTACCTTTTTTGTAACATTTTCTTTGCCATGAACTGTACACATTAATGATTACAACGTTATACATGCGAGTATAGTTTCTTTTAATTACTCATAATACGTTGCTAGTCGTTGTAACGTGGAACTCTCCCCGGTTCACTAATCAAGGATGAAATCTTGCGTTGGAAAGTCTGTGGGTAGAATAAACTTTTGTTTTGTGTTATAATAGTGAAAATAAGCATTTGGACGTTTCGTAGTAGCAGAAGAAACTTCCAACACGTATTTCAGTAACAGTAAGATTTTGCTTCAATTTTGCTTCATAGCCCAAGTGCACACAGACAAGGGAAAAAGAAAGCCTGAATCTGTGTAAGATTTCTTGACATTTATCTTATTTTCCCTTGTAATATTCTTCTTTTTGTGATGTGTAAAATATGTAATACAATTTAAATTGACGTGCTAGTGAAATATGTAATACGATTTTTACTTTTCATATTTGCACAAAAGATAGTGGATCTGAATTTGTCAGAGTTGGAACCACATGTAAATGGTCCCTTCACTCCAGATTTGGCTCACCCCATTTCGGAACTTGGAAAAAAAGCTAAGGAGAATGGTTGGCCACTGGATATCAAAGTAGGTAAGTGGAATATTGATACGTATAGTATTTCAAACTTGTATCTCAGTAGACGCTTCTAATATTTGACATGCATTCGTAATGTCTTGAGAACTATTTACAGTTTTTTTTTTAACCATCGATTGATTGATTTATATGTACTTCTTCGTCAGCGGCGAGACTATTTTGGATCATACACCAAAGGCATACACGCTACCACCAGAGAAAGGAAAATCGATGGTCCACAAATAAATATGATGAAAAATAAAGGTGCAACCAATGGAAGTTCTTTCGAAACAAGAGGAAGATGATAATAAATAAGAATGCGTGAAATGCAGCAAACACACAGAAGTTTCAGGAATATTAAAAAGAATATATTAACGCCTTGTGTGGAGTAGGTTCCAATTACGTAGTAGAGTAGAATGGGTATGCAACATCTATCCTTTCCTTTTTAATATTCCTTAAGTTTCTTTTCCTTCCTGAATTTATTTTTTCCATGATAAAAGTACATAGGTTTCAAGAACATGCCTACATGTAAGTTAACAGATTGCTCAGTATCTAGCGGAACCTTGGATGTTACACCTGTTTTTGATACGACCATCTGCCAACGTTCTGGAAGGCCATGGATTCTATCGCGCTTGAACTTAGTGGGCTGTGAAGCGAAGAAGGTATCAAGTGCATTTTGTACCCCTGCTAGGGATTTGAACTGACGTTCTCTAAGGTAATTGTCCAAGGAATGGAATGTCCGGGGAGTATGGCGGATGCAATAGTGTTCCCCACCCAAGGCGTAGGATGGTGTCCCGAGTTATTCTAGCCACGTTTGATGTAGCATTGTCCTGTAACAGGAGGGCCCCTTTGCGATTCAGTAGTGCTGGCTCCAGAATTTTGAGTTTTTCTTGAACACGGTCAGCTGCTAACAGTACACAGTTGCATTTGATGCTCTGACTAGCTGGTAGCAGTTCCCGATACACGATGCCGCAAGCAATCCATCAAACATATAAGAGAACCTTCTTCTGGTGCAGTGCTAGTTTCGGCTGTTTTGGAACCGGCTCAGCCAATGATGATGGCGCTGTGGAGATTCGTACAGGGCCCACTTCTCATCACATGTCAACGCCCTGTCCAGAAATTGCTCCTTCCTCAAACAAGACAGCAAAGAAACACAGGTGTCTGCTCGCGTTGCCTTCTGGCCCGAGGTCAAATCGTGTGGGACCCATCGACCCAACTTGTAGTTCTTCCCAAGTTGATGAAGGTGCTGCCGAATGTTTTTTTTTTTTTTTTTTTCGCTCACACTGAATTGTAGTCCCAGTTCCTCACATATCTGGCCACTGTTCGCCTCAATTGCTGCCTGAAGATCTTCATTTTGTACATGTGTTAGTCTTCCGGCACGTGGTGCGTCTTTGAGTGTTTCGTCACCTTCCTTAAGCTTGTTAAAACACCCCTGCACTGTCTGCGTAGCCATGACATCCTTACCAAAGGCCTGACATATCTTCCCCCCGCTGCAGCGGCCTCTGATCCCAGTTTGAATTTGTAAAGCATACACGCCCTTATGACGCTCTGTGGAGGTCCCATGTTCATTCTGTCCTTACGCACGTTCACGGTGTAACTGAGCTAAAACAACCAGGTAGTATGTTGGATATACCCACACCAACAACTGACCTACGCCGTATCTCCATTCACATTCCACTCACGGTGTGAGGGCCAATTGAACACAGGCCTCTATAAAGGGCGACAGAAATTTCTTGGTTACCTTTATAGCTGTAGTAGTAAATTTCAACCACTTCAGGTTGAAATTTACTACTAGAGTGCTATGGTAACCAAGTTTGGTAGAGTGCTATGGATTGGGATAATATGTTCTCCTCAGATCCTCAATCGATTTCAGAAAACAGTTTTCGCTATCTTTTACCACTTTCGTTCTGTGGTGACAAATATTGAAACCGGAAATGGCTAATTTTAATATTTTCTGTATTAAATAGTATTTAGCGGAAGATGTAAAGCATTTTCTTAGGACGCTGAATTGATTGCAAAAAACCGAATCTCGATATCTCATACCGTTCTCACCCAACAGAAATAAGTATTGAAACCGGAAGTAATATTTAAATTTGAACCAATTCCTGTTTTGGTAGAGTGTTGGTAATAGTCATGTTACATTGTCTTGAGACGCTGAATCGTTTAAGAGACGTCTTCTCTCTAACTGCTTCCATTCTTGGGCGATAAAAGTTCAAACCGCAAATGGCTAATTTTAACCACTTTTGGTTGGATGAAAATTTCAATGCAGAAGATGGAACCTGTTCTTGAGATGCATCATCGATTGCAAAAAGCCACTTCCTGATATATCTTACCGTTTTTGTTCTGCAAAACTCAATATTAAAATCAGAATTACTAGTAAATTTGAACTACTTATGGGATCTATAGAATAGTGCATAGTAGCGGTATATTGTCTTAAGACGGTGAATTCTTGGCAGCAAACCACTTCTCGCTGTCTATTACTGTTTCCATCCCGGCGATAAACATTGAAACAGGAAATATCAGTAACTGAAAAATAGCTGGTTTTGGCAATTTGATAGTCATGATATTAGAACAAGACAATGGTTCTTGTCTTAGAATATTACTATTCTTATTAGTGTCGGTGTGGTAGTACAGTGATAGAGTGAGAGCTCCTCCGTGGCTAAGCGGTTAGCATAAGCGCCTTTGGCGTGGGAGACCCGGGTTCGATTCCCGGCGGGAGCTCATGTGGTTCGGATTCCACGTTAATCAGTAGGTCCACGTCTCATATAGCCTCGCTGCTGAAAGGGACGCTAAACTAAAATCAACTCAACTCAACTCAACTCAACAGTGATAGAGTGTGACCTATGATTCGATTTCCCTGTAGAGTATGGTATCTGCAGTGCAATAAACAGTATATGCTTCTTCTTCCTAACGAGGCTGGCGATAAGCCCCTGTAACTCCATCATAAATAAGGACGTAATCATTTTATAAACTACTTGTGAACCTTCGCTCATATAACGCTACTAGTTCTTACAACCTTTCGTTAACCTTATTTAAGAATTGCAAAATGGAATAAGAGAGAAAACATATAATGACGATGATTGTTTATTTACATAAGTTATACATACGACAAAAGGGAATCTGTTGGTCACTACTGCTTATCTGCTAAACCAGGGTCAAACTCTGTCATAAAAGTTAGTTTAACAGAGTTTAATTTAATAGTATAGATTCTGTCTGACTTATAAAGAAAATCACTATATCAGCAAGGTGATTTGAAATAATACGCCAGGCATATGACAAGCCTTGGGCTTAAGACTGAATCTGTCGTTTATGCATTGTATTCCATTACTGGCTGCTTACATGTTTCGGCCTCGTCTTGGAAGTCAGCTTCTGGTCTCATATTCATATCGCACGATAATGAGTTTAATCACGCACTAATTATAGGCACTGTAGTTCACTGGATGCGTGACTACTTCCTCTTCCAAGCCTAGAGCAGCGTGCAGATTGCAAGCCCACAACAAACCTTTTTGTGTGGCTACGGAGTTGGGATCGAACTTTGGACCTCTAAGGATAGCATCAGTGGTAACCCACAGCAAACCTCTTTGCGTGGCTATATAGAGTTGGATGGATCTCAGGACCTCTGAGATATGCAACAGTCACGGCCTACAGAAACCTCTTTGCGTGGCTTATGCAGCTGGATATAAGTGGATTGAACTCTGGGCCTCTCTCTTCCGAGATCGAGGCAGCCTGTTAATTAAGAACTCCTCGACGTGCAGCACCTTGGCCTACCATTCGAGAACGACCTCCGTGACCTCAAAACCCGAAGTTTAAATACTGCTTGCTGTTCTTGGTTTTTCAGGTCACGAACTACTTTCTCCAACTAAATTTTACTTAGGAAGTTAATTTTTAGCTTGTGTTCCGTATGTTAATGCAGCCATGGAAACTTTTCCAACGGTTTCTTGTTGACTTGTAGGAAAACACAAGTTTATTTTGCTTAATATTGGAATTAAAGTTTGTATATATTTTTTCATTCTCCCAGTGTAGAGTGACCTGATTCTATGTGATCATTACAATATGTTGTTTATAGACACTGAATCGTTTGCAAACAACCGCTTCTCGCAGTCTGTTATCATTTCCTTCTATGGCAATAAAGGTTGAAACTGGAAATGGCTACTTTGAACAACTTCCGGTTTTAGTAGAGCGTTAACGGAGAAAGTGGAACCTATTTTTAGAACGCTGGAATAGTTACAAGAAACCGCATCTTGAAAGGATTTACCGTTTATGATCTATGGAAATCATTATTGAAAGTGGAAATAAATCAAATTTGAATCATTTAAGCTTTCTGTAGAAGATTTTGGATACTCATGGTAGGTTGTCTGAAGACGCTGAATCGTTTGCGATAAACTGGTTGTCACTATACCTATTTTACTATTTTTTGTTTTATGCCGAGATACGTTGAAACCGGAAATTGATAATGTTTAATTACTTTCTGTTTGTGTACAGGGTTAAACTTATTCTTGGAACGCTGATAATAATTATCGTTTCTGCTCTACGGCAACAACTTTTGAAACCGAAAGTAATAGTAAATTTAAACCACTTCCAGTTTCGGCAGAGATTTTGGATAGTCTTGAATGTTGTCTTGAGACGCTGAACCGTTTTCAAAGAACCGCTTGTCTTTATATAGCCATTTTCATTCAACGGGGATACATGTGGAAAACGGGAATACTAAAATAGAACCACTTTCGGTTTGAGTAGAAAGTTCTCAGAGGAGATAGAACCTATTCTTTGGACTCCGAACCGATTGCAAGAAACTGGTTTTCGGTGAGTTTTATGGGCCGCGGTGGCTCAGTGGTAGAGTGTAATCATTGGTTCGATCCCAGCTCACGCCAAGTGAGCTTTGTGAGGACAAACGCCGTGTACGTGGATTTTCTCTGGGTTCTCTCGTTTCCTCTAGCCGGCATAACCTTGGGACTTAAAAATTAGATTTTATTTCATTTTTCGATATGTTTTGCCGTTTTTGGTCTGATACCTATTGACACACGGACGGACGGGCAAAGCCGTTTTACAAAACTTTCCGTCACTTATGCAAGCATAGTTTAGAAGTACAAAAGTATGTCTTTGGTTTTACAAACCTTGTGAACATAACATACCAAAGAGACTTCTGTGTATAGTTCAAAAACTTAGCCATGGTATGCCAGATTCGAAGCCAGTTTTGGTATGGCCTCTTTAACATTATATATAGTGAAACAGATTTGGGTGTCGTCCTACTTGGGACAGTCTTATGTGCGACAGGAACTGTTAACTGTCCTATGAGCGACCGATTCGATCTGTTAACTGGTCTATGAGTCACCGATTCGTTCATAGTAAGATAATGGAAGAAGATTCCATCTTCTTTAACTTGTTTCACCCTAGTTTGATTTAGAATCTAACAAAATGTACTATGAACAATTTACGTTCCTAGAGGTCTCATTTCTTCTAGCCGTTTCACAATCACAAGGAACATACATCTTCAACAATTAACTAAAAAATTAAGCATTAATGAGATACCTCCAAAAAAGCTTCAGTCTCCTCCCTTACTTTACATACCTTTACAAATAAATAACATCTTGACATAAAAAATTTGTTAATAAACACCCTTAACATTTAATCAGATATAAACGTACAGTTCATTAGTATTCCTTCCACTTCCTAAATTCTTCTTGCTTAATCATAAATTTCAAATGTAATCTTACCCTTACATTCATAGGTATTAAGCGTTCTTAAATAAGCATTGCATGCAAGTATTAATAACAAACTAGAAGTCTAAACGTAGAGAGTTTACGAAACTGTTACACGTTTAAGTTTTCCAAAATAAAATATATAGCTTTGCTTAGTGGGTAATTAGATTTTAATTAAATTAAGTACAGAAAGCGAGATTTTGAAGAAAGGGATATTACAATTGGATTTTCAACAATCAACTACATAGGAATATACTTTTCATGGAAATATCCATGTTGTCTCGTTAAGTTATTTGATATGTTTTGTCAAATCTAACTCAAAATTAAGTTTCAGTTGCAATCACAGTAGACAGAAAATACATTTGACGAACAGTATCACTAGCACGTACATATTTTGTACCAAGGTTGTTCAGACGCTAATGACCCCAGAGCAAACATTTTACTAGAGGGAATCATATCCTCTTCCACAATCTCAATGTAAATGAATCGGTCGCTCATAGGTCAGATAACAGTTCTTGTCGTTAATAGGACTGTCGCTTCTACGACTAATTCACAGGTTTGTTGGTGTTCAAGTAAAACCAATATAAATTTCAACAAACATACTTTCTATTTTTCATCGGGATAATAATGCAAAGGTCATTTTTAAACGTCAGCCAGGTATGGGAACTTCTATGTGGAAAGTCATTTATTGGTCCCCCAATGTCAGTATGAAAAAAAAAAAAAAAAAAAAAACCACTACAAACACTGCTGTTGAAACACTATGAGTGTCTGAACACACGATTTGACATTTTTTTTTTTTTACGTCCAGACTACTGATGCCTCCGGAACTGACAGTAACTCAGAGGTTTAGCTGGGTGGCATACACTCTTACAAGGGACGTATGCGAATTGTGACAGCTTGATATTTATGAAAATTGATATCCTGACTAATTATGGATCGTTAATCATCGTGGTGATAGTCACTCAGTGCGGAAATGCCTTGTTTACCCGCTACGTATAATACACCCTCCATTCCAAAAGAAACCGAACGTTTTAAAAAAAAACAAAAAAGCAATGTACATTTTGGAACAAATCATTTTTATTAATCAATGTATTCCCCTTCTGCATCGATACACATATTTGCACGCTCCAACAAGTTGTCAAACGACTTCTCCATGTCCTTTATTGGAATGGTCTTTAGGACGGCGGTCGTAGCCTTCTCAATGGCATCAATCGATGCGTGCCACTTTCCTTTCATCGCCAAATACAGTTTCGGGAACAGATAGAAATCGCACGGAGCGAGATCTGGTGAATAGGGCGGATGATGCAACCGAATAATGTGATTTTTGACCAAAAATTCAGTTACAAGTCGCGAACGATGTGATGGTGCATTATCGTCCAAAAGAGTCCAACTGCCGATTTCGCGATATTCGGGCCGAATACGACGAATTCTTGCCAGCAAACGCTTCATGACGCCCAAGTAAAACTCTCCAGTGACTGTCTGGCCGGGCTGAACAAATTCTTTGTGGATAATTCCTTTTGAATCGTAAAAACAAATCAGCATCACCTTAACTTTTGACTTCACCAAGCGACTTTTTTTTGGGTGTTCCTTCATCTGGCGCTCTCCATTCAGCACTTTGCCGCTTTGTTTCGGGCATATTCAATACACCACGTCTCGTCACCAGTTACAATCGATTTCAAGAAGTTTCGATCCTGCCGAGCACTTTTAACGATGTCTTTGCAATGCGCAATGCGATCAACTTTTTGGTCTTCGGTGAGTTTGTGTGGTACAAACCGCGAATTAACCTTCTTAAGGCCCAAAACTTCGGTCAAAATGCGGTATGCAATTTTTTGAGGAATGCCTAATTCTATTTCAATAACTTTCACCGACGATTTTTTGTTATGTTTGATGAATTCACGCACTTTTTCGATGTTTCCTTCCGATAATCCGGTTCTGGGACGGCCTGATCTTTCGTCATCATCCAGCGTCTCTCTACCCGATTTCAATCGCCTGAACCACTCGTAAACTTGCGTACGGGATAGACACTCATCACCATATGCATTTTGTAGCATTTGGTGCGTTTCACTAAAAGTTTTACCCAGTTTAACACAAAACTCAATTGCAGCTCGTTGTTTGAATTCATTTTCCGACCGATGCACACAACACACTGACAGTTGAAACGCAATAACTTTGTTACCGTGCACCCAAATGCCATGACATTTATACCAGTTGTCAATGAGGGACTACGCCATCTACCGGTAAAATATTACAACAGATGGCACTAGTGGTACTATTTGTTTTCAAAAGTTCGGTTTCTTTTGGAATGGAGGTTGTACATATACCAGGCAGTGACCGGATGAGGCTGTGCCGAATTATACTCCAAAAACGCCAGAAAAAGGCAGAAAATGAAAAATGTGCAGATAACCTGATACTATGGTAGGACGATACATGACCAAGAACGCGGCAGTAGTATCACACAAGCAGTGTTGCCACCCCAACACACTTATAATTTTTCAAATATAACGTATATCAATTTATGACATTAAAATAATTGGCATAAAACATGAAAGAAACTAAGCAAACTGCGAATTTTCAGTGTTGGCAAATAATCGAGATAAGAGGCTCTAAAGCTGAGAAATTATGGGGCCCGTACAGAGAAAAGAACAAATGTACAACAACAACAGGACTGCAGAAGGAAAAAATGTACAGTAGGGAGTAAACCACAACATGCACAGCATCCAGTGACTAACAGGCTTGATACAGGACTCTCCCAAAGAAAGGGCAGGTGTTAAAGTAGCCGTAGAAAGAAGTAGTCCAATGTGACATAAGGCGGAAATGTGAACAGGAAGCCTTCCTGTAGCCCAACAATTCCAATGGTGTGTGAGGGGAATCGATATCTCGAGCCGTTCACGAGAGCTATAAAACAAACTGTCTTGGGATTGCAACTCTGCATAAAATCCTGAATGCCTTCCAAACCACAGAAACGACGGCGCTGCGCCTGTAAGCATTACAGAAAAACTGTGACACGAAAGATAAGCAACCTGTGACATACGTCACAATCGATTCGCAAAGATCAATGACCTATGATAGATGTCAGTCAAGAGTATAGGAAACGTTAATATGTGAGACAACAATGAAGACAAAACACACTATGTTCGGGTTAACAGTAATGTACAGGCGCAAAATATTTTAACATAATACATCAATACACACTATAGAGTGTGGCAAAATATGTACATTTCTCGCCCTAGCCCCACTTGATATGAAGCATCAAGTCCGTTAGTCACTGGATGCTGTGCATGCTATGGTTTACTCCCTACTGTACATTAGTTCCTTCCGTAGTCTTATTATTGTTGTACATTTGTTCGTTTCGTTGTACGGGTCCCATAATTTCTCACCTTTAGAACCTCATATCTCCCTTATTTGACAACACTGATAACCTGCCGTTTGCTTAGGGTTGCTATATTACTCGATTTTAGCGGGTACCATCCGATTTTCAAGTCCTATATTCGTCCTCCGCTTAATCATTTCTTAATCACGAAGAACCACCCGCTTTTTTGAATTGGGGAAAATCTAAAATGGATTGTTGATAAAGTGCTGTTATATTCAACGTTAACCGCTATGTCTACGTCGTGATTGAGTTACATTTGGACTCAGGCTCAGGCTGTGAGCTATTTTCCAGTGCACGTGCGCAGAGCCGTTTGCTAATAAGAGATTTGCTTTAATGCACAATGGTTTTCTTTGTGTAGTATATGGTACAGATATGTATACATATATGTATCATATATTCAGAAATTATTGCAAATTGAATTACGGTATCCTTAGCATTTTGTACGTCTCATATTCTCGTTGTTGAACGGGACGTTAAATTGAAAATTAACACAACTCAACTTATCATTTTGTTTAGATTAGATTCATTATTAATATTTTTATTCTTTTAAAATGTTTATGCTTTATTTCATATATTGTGAAACCGTGGTAATTTTCTATGTTAGTACGATTTCAAGTAGCAATCTCGAAAAATGATTAAGGGATAGACGACGACTCCTAAATATGTTTTACCTTTCTTACGATAAAATTTAGAATTTATTTTATGCTTCTTAGAGAAAAAAACTGTATGAACAATATCTGCCATATATCGCTTGCTTTCTTTGGGGGGAGGGGGAACTTGCCTTATAGATATCTTACTGTAATACTTACTTAATACTTTACAATTCGAGACTCACATTTGTTGAACTTAATAACACATTAAAGGCAAAAACTAAATTAGCTTTACTTTCTTTAGAAAAGTACATTGGAAGTGTCAATTAAGAAAGAAATCATTAAAAAAGGATCCGAAAGATCCCAGGTCAGTATTTATAATCCACAAGTTCACATCAGTACTTACGGTTTAGAATCCCTCCGCTTTTCCAATTTTAAAATATGGCAACCCTACGTTTGCTTATTTTCTTTCACGTTTTATTCCAATTATTTTAATGCCATAAAATGATACATGTTCTATTTGAAAAATTATAAGTTTGTGTTGGGGTGGCAACACTGCTTGTGTGATACTGCTGTGTTCTTGGTCATGTGTCCCCCTACCATAGGTATCAGGTTATCTGCACATACTCTTCATTTTCTGCCTTTTTCCGGCGTTTTAGGGTATAACTCGGCACGGCCTCACCCGGATACTGCCTGGTATATGTATTATACATAGCGGGTAAACAAGGCATTTCCGCACGAGTGACTATCACCACGATGATTAACGATCACAATTAATCAGGGTACCAATTTTCATAAATATCTAGCTGTCACGATTCGCATACGTCCCTTGTTAGTAATTTTCTGTACCAAAAAACCAACGTTGCTGTGTAAGTAACGTGCTACGGCGTTCTTCTATATTTTGTTCGAACCTAATCGTTAATTACCGCTAATCCGTGGTCACTAAAGTGCAAGAAATAAATGAAAGAACCGAGAGTATACACATACATAACCGAACCTGACTTTACCTAGCCTCCCTAACCCCTGGTCACTAATCTAAGATTATGTACGAAAAATGCAAGAAAGCAATTAATAATGATATATGTGAATACATAGAAAAATGTAGCCCCTTCCGAGACCTGAACCCACGCCCTTTTATTCCAGACACCAACGCATTAACTACCAGGCAACCGAGTCAACTTTCGAAATATTGGTTTGTTAGTTGTATTTACATTGCGAAAAGGCCAAATTTGGAACAAAATAACGTCAGAGCCAGTCAATTAATCCATAAAAGATATGCGTGTTATACACAGCATAATCCCTTCAAGAACGCTCCCGGTTGGGGGAATAATTTACACTGTCGAAGGAAACAAAAGTGTAAACATGTATGACCACCTAGTCTCCACTAAACAGGGTGTCTAGCAGTCGGGAAAATCGGGAAAGTCGGGAATTTGTCTTAAATTTAAAAAATGGTCGGGAATTCGGGGATTTGTCTGGAATTTGCGAAAAAAAGTCGGGAAAAATGGAATTAAATTCCACATGTTGGAAATGATGCTGACGTTTGTCGGAGCGACTCCGTAAACCTCACGTTCCTAAATGCATCGCGATGTAGTACGTTTACATCGTTTTTTTTTTTTTTTTTTTTTTTTTTTTTTTTTTTTTTTTTTTTTTTTAAGTGTTCCTAAATACATCGCGATTCATTTCAACCGTTTTTCTATTTTCTACGTAGAAGCGGTTTAGAATGAGTCGGGAAAAATTTGGAAATGGTCGGGAAAAGTCTGGAAAAAGTCGGGAAATTGCTGAGAGAAATTTGCTAGACACCATGACTAAACCATGGTCACTAATTTAAGATAATCTACAAAAATGTGAGAAAGCACTTATTAATAACAAATACGAACATAGAACAATGTATTTTTAAAGAAAAAATAACTCGTACCCGCCGAAATTTGAACCTAGATTGTTTCATTTGTCAGACTGACTCCTACCAACTTATTCACATCAGAGCTTCAAAACCCCGTTTCGAAGTTGTATTTAGACTGCATGTGTGTTACGTAACAACGCTACGAAATGACAGTCACCCGTTAATTACTGGTGCGACAACCACTACGTTCAAGAACTAGGACTCGTTTCTTAGATTTATGAAATCACTCTTTTAATCCTTGATTAATCCGATATATATATGTGTGTATGTTGGTGCAACAGTAGGTTCTCAAGATTATGAATTAATTATTGCGTGATCTTTGTCTACAAATCAAATGCTTTTTATGAAACTGTTAGAGACTGAGTCATAGACATCTAAGAGCCGTAAATAAAATACAAACTTCAAATGAAACCGGGGTAACACTGGCGGTTCCTCGTTTAATGGATGATTCAAGAACACGCCTTTATTGTCTGTGTAGCTAAGTGGGGAATATGTGGAACTCATTCTGACGGTCCTTGCTTCGATTCCCAGCCTGGATTTTCAGTTACTTTTTTTTTTTTTGAAGGAATTAATCATCATAGATGATGATGGTAATTGCTGCTGGAAGAAATTTATCTCATAAAGGGAGAAAAAAACAAGGCAGAGAGAGGGGGCAAGGGGGAAAACGCAGACTGTTTATCTTTAAGCGTTAAAATTTCATTTGTTTTCATGTTTTCCATTTTTTTCTTTCTTTCCTTTGTCCTTTTCTTCTTCTGTTTCCACGCTTTCTCTATTTCTGCATGAAGGATATTATTATTTTCTCTGCATTAATTCCTATCTCGTAGAACTTAACGTGAATGGAATTTCCCCTATCCAGCTCGTGGTTCTGTAAGTGATGCTGAATTATTTACTTTTTCTTGCTCCAAATGGAGAAATATCCTAGATGTCACGTTTTGGAGCATGATAGTCCTGTCTTGTTGGTTGTGCTACTATCAGGTGTACAATGAAACAAGGTTGAACCGGGATACGGACAAAATCTCGCGGCCGAAACATCGCCGCCCTAAATCTCGCCGGGCCAAAACCTCGCGTGGCCAAAACCTTGCGGGACAAAATCTCGCCGGGCCAAAACCTCGCCGCCCAAAACCTCGCCGCGAATGAAACTTTTCTTTAAAATTTGTCCAATGAGTTTCTTAATATGCAATTCCACATTACAAATAATAATAATAATAATAATAATAATAAGATGATGATACAAAAAACATCGTGTGCGTGGGCTTTCTCGGGTTATTCCCGTTTCCTCCCACTTTCTTTATTCGATCATTTCCTTCATCCTGGTCATCTACGTCTCCTTTAACCTACAGGACATAATCAAGGGACGTCGTAAAAACTCATATATTATTTCATACTTTCATAAATATTATTAGATTTTTGTTAAAATTTTAAGTTTTTGAATGCTCCAAAGTTCACGAAACTAACCCCGTTAGTTGTCATTGCTTTCCTTATGCAGACTTTCTTTCCCTATAACCAGTTTAAAAACATCCTGTCGCCCTATCTTCACATTGAAATCCTCTAATACAGAAATAGAATTTTCATATGGTATCGCGGGACTTGGTCAAATACCCGTGGTACTTTTTCTGAAATAGCGTCTTTTATACCGTCATCCTTATCATCTGTTGGAACATTTACATTTTGGTCAGGCGAGATTTTGGGTATGGCGATATTTTGGGGCGCGAGGTTTTGGCAAGGCGAGGTTTTGGGCCGCGAGGTTTTGGGAGGCGAGGTTTTGGTCCGCGAGGTTCTGGCCGCGAGGTTTTGTACCCAAACCGGTTGAACCAGTTCTGCTGTAGGAAAGAGCTACTATTTCTTATAACCCCAACCTCCACAAAACCTAGTCGTTAACTGTGCATTTTCTCATATTTCCCAGCTGTTTCTAATTATTCTATGTCTTCTCATTTTTTTAATGTAAATTTTTTCTCTTGTTCTTTCTGTTTCTCTTCGTGCCTCCGGTGGATCTTTTTACCCTCTGCTGTTTGCACGTTTTCCTTTCTCTCATTTTTTGCAACATCTGTTCTGTAGCCCATTGTTTCTTAGCCGTTTTGTGTCCGCTGTAACCTACTACAGACGTGTTCAAATTAAGAGACTCACGCTCGAAAAATGCAAAGTTGATGTAGGAGTCCTAATTTCAGAGTTCTAGAACATTTAACTTAATGGTTAAACCGCCAATATAGGATCCTTCATTTGTTTACTGTACAGTTGAAAATCACCGTTGAACAGCAGATGGCATTAGTGTGTGTGTTTGTGGGGGGGGGGGGGAGAGATTCTGAAAGTCGTGTTTCAGTTCTAGATAGTTATTCTGGTTCCTATCAACAAGTTACAGTCTGAAGTGTTGTGGTTGCTGTCGTAAGAAGTTAACGACATTCAAAGCGTTCAACAGTTCGAATTGACCAGTTTAAAATGATCGTGACGTGTTTCGTGTATCAATCTTTTGTTCTGTGTAGTCCTGTAATTGCAGCATAATGGAAAAGCAAAAGAACTTTCTCCGCGTGAAGTAGAAGTTAACAAAATACTTTTGGGGGAAATAACGGCGACACATTGCTAGCAGAGTTGGGATAGAACAAAAATCTGTGAGTAGATTCTCTGTTGAAATGAACAAGAGCCAAAATAGGATTGGGAAGTGTGGGAAAAAACCAAAGCTATCGCTAAGAGGTATCAGAAAACTAAAAAAATTGGCTTTGGAAAACAGTAGTGCAACTTCTAATAGACTTAAGCATAAAAATGGCTGAGTATAGCGCAGACTATTGGCCTGAAAGTGTTCGAAGGATTCTTTGTGCCGAGGAAATAAAAGCACGCAGTCAAGAAAGAAAATAAAAATTGCAGTCTACTCCAATCATGGCAATGAAGCGCCTCGAATGAGCACGAGGCCTAGAATATTGGCCTGCTGACGGTTGGAGAATAGTGTGTTTCAGTGATGAATCATGTGTCTTCGTGTTCATAATATGTGGACGTCGACCTGGAAGAAATTCAAGTTGGAATGTCTTTAATAAACCGTGAAGCAACCTACTTCAGTCATTCTCTGTCTGGGGTGTCTCTGTCAGTGTGGTCTGGTTTGTCAGTGTGGTCTGGGGTGTCATTCTCTGTCTTCGGGTCTGGGAGACTGTATATAGTAGAGGGGACAATGAAGCACGACCAATACCTACAAGTTCTTCAAGAAGAACTGCTTTTCCAGACCGCACTCTGGTTTGATGACGTACAATTCATTTTTATTCATGATGGATCCCCATGCCACCGGGCCAAAGCTGTGACAAAATTCTTCGAGGTTAATGAAATTAGTGCTCTTCCGTAGCCAGGCACTAGTCCTGATATGAACCAATTGAAAACCTTTGGAGCTTCATGAAGAAGAATCACATTACAATCAAACATCAATTAATCGAGGAAATCAACAATTTGTGGTATCGTGATGCTAAATTGAAGGCAAAATGTGCTAAACTTGTATATAGCACGCCACAAAGTATAAAAGACTTATTAAAGAATAAGAAATTTCATTTTAATCTTTGTGTGAAAGATAATTTTCTTGTAAGCATTCCATTTCATTTTTTCTTTCCAATTTGGATATACACACTTTATAATAACTTTATTTGAATGTCACGTACGTATTTGTTTTATTGATATTAAAAAGCATATGCCACACGCATTAGAAATTAGGACAGAGTTACAAAGTAGTAATTTGGACTAAGTTCGAACGTATTTTCTTACGTAATATTGTAAGAACAGTAAAATATTCAGAAACTGAATGTTGAATCTAATAATTTGAACACGTCTGTATTACTTCTGCAGCCAGGTGTATGCTAAGTTTAATATGTTCCCTTAGTCTGTTATTATCTGCACCTATTCTTTCTTTGTTTCAGTATTTTTCTTCGAATTTTTCAACTAAAAGATTCCTTACTTCCTCGTTTTTAAACTTTTCAGTACCCAACATCTTGCCTACGTTTTTCATACTTACATTGTTAATTTTTTCTGCCTACAGTTTTCAGTCGAATATCCACTTCAGCCATCTAAGGGTTATGAACAGAGATAATTTCGGCCTCCGGGAGGGTCTTCCGGTTCTTCAGTTATTCCGATACCTGTCTTGAATCATAACATAGCCTACGTATTACCTTCGGCCGTCTATTGAAGATTTTCAGGTATATCTTCTTCTTTTGTGCTGATTGAACCAAATGTTCTCAATTACTAGTTAATTTTGTCTACAGAAATTGACCAGTCCGTCTATTCTTTCATTTCTTTCACCTATACCATATTTGCCTACGATACTACCTTCATGTTTTTCTTCCACAACTACATTGAAATCTCCCATTACAATTACACATGTGTCCCTCTTCTCCCTGTCTATAATTTGTTTTGTTTTATTGTAATTTTCCTCTAATGCTCCAGTTGTATGCGAAGTTTTCGGTTCTTCTGTCTGTATCATTACTAGATCTTTTGTTTTTCCTTTAAGTCTTAATATCTTAACTCTTATCATCAACAAATTGTACTTTCACTAGCTTCCCTTTTGAAGCGCTTACCAAGTACACTCCACACCATTATAACTGCCCTTTTCGTTACCTGAGTAAAACCATTCTATTTCCTTCGCTGTTCTACACTTCATTACTTTCACATCTGACTTAAAAAACCTCCTACCAAATGATGGCAAACATTAATTTTTGTTTACACCTCGTTCAGGGAGGATGTTAAAACTTGGAAATCCCCCTCTGCGTACGCTACTGTTTAAGCTAAATTTTGCAGCAACCCTACCTTTTGTTAGAAGGAAATTATTTATTTATTAGTTTTTAACAAGGGTAATAGAAAGAGTTATTTTCTGAAAGAAAGATTAATACGGTTGTTCTAAATGGATACTTCTTACAGTTACAATAACCTAGATTAATCAGGGTTCCCACTCGTCCTGGAAAACCTGGAACTGTCCTTGAATTGATTTTGTCCTGGAAACATCTTGGAGATGTCCTTGAATATGCATTTCTGTCCTTGAAATTTACAGAAATATTGAACGTCAGATTTTTCATAATCATAATGAAGATTTTAGTTGATTGCTGTTTTTGTTTGCTATTCCTGTTTCTGTGCTGAATAATGATTTGTCATGACCCTGCCTGTGTGGGTGATTGGTGGGCATTCTTTCTCCCAACAGGGTGGTTTGCTGGGTGAACTTCTCTCTTCTTCTTTCATCCACTAGTCTGTCAACCCATTCTTGGATACTGTCTTCAGAGCACTATCCTCCAGAAACTGTGCTTTGTACCAGTGTCAATCCTCCATAATCAGTCTATTTCCGCAACAGTACCTACTCTTCAGTAAAACATATTCTATTTGAATATATGAATGCTATTTGTGACAAGGTCGTATCTAGATGAAACTCAGTTCCTTGCTATACCAGCAACATTGTAGTGCATCAAATGGGACTTGGGATTTGCAACTTCCCAAAGTCCCCGTAGTGCATGCAAAGAGAGGAACGTTTCTGAAAAGGAAAACGTCCAGTTTAGAGTTGAATGCCAGATATTCCTGTGCAAATTGCTATTGTATGTCATACAAAAGAGTCCACTGAAACATAGGCTTGTGAGAGACCTTACATGCCTAGATCCAGATAGTATCTCATCCATAAAGTTTCGTTGGTATCCTTCAGTTACTGTTGGAGAAGAAATAGGCTATACCCAAAGAACGTGATCAGCTGTTTGTTTTGTATAGAAATTTACTGAGTGGTAACCCTTTTCCGGCTGTCGGGACTTTTCCCGACATTTTCTTTGCTCATACTTTATTTCTCCTGTGTGCGTAATAATGTCGAAACCTATCTGCCTGACGGGACTCCTGAGTCTCCTTCTCAGGATTTTTGAGCAACAATAGAAGTAAAATGTACTTTATATGGTCTAATGTACCCTCAATTTACTATAATTTACTATCATATCGAATTATAGTAAAAATATAATTCAGTTGAAAACAGGGTGGATTGATTTAAATCAATCTGATTTAAATCATCTGATCCTTTAAAAAATAAAATCGTTGATTTAAATCAAATTCCGAAATAAATTAATTTGAAGTGAAAATAACAGCCAGGTTGTATAATTATAAAGTAAAATATCAAATTTTAGAGCAGTTGAATCATACCAGATTGAAGTGCAGGTCAACTTATATGCTAGGATTCTAAAATATTATCTGACCTAAATATCTAAGTTTTGAACCGGTAACGGGACAATCCTGCTTTCTTCTCTTAGTAACATAGAGTTTGTTAATCGTTAACTGTTCCACCGGGGAAATCACCATTCGACATTTAAGACGAAAATTCTTTTGGGTTCGCGTCTGTTTGTTTGTTCCCAGATAATAGGGGCGTATTTAGGGAGTCCGATCTTTCCCCCGAAACTTGAAAATTTTGTACATTCTACATAACTGTAGGCGAAATTTGTGTGTTTTATATGTATTAAATCATTCAAGAAAATAAAGCACTTTGGGCTTGGTTCTCACTTATGTTCAGCTCTGTTAGTTTTAGGGTTCTTTAATAATTAAGTTTCTCTTTTTTCAACATAATTATGATTAATATATTGCCCAAAATTCCTGGGCAAGGTGAAGCTTAGTGGTTTGTTTTTGCCACTGCTTTCCAGCGGGTGAAGATATCCTAATGTAAGGGCTAGGGATATAATCTAGGGATCATAGTTAAATTTGGGCATATCTCAGGACGACGAAACCCTCCCCCCCCCTATATAGATTTTAGTATCGCCCTCCTGTACTGCATAAAAAGTTATGTAAGTTAAGGTGGTGTTTCCTACCACCCTGTATATATACACAGGGTGGTAGGAAACACCACCGACAAAATTCTGGAGTTGATTCCCGACACCGAAACAAGAAAAAAAGTCCATTTGTACTTTTCTCTAGGGGACACAATTTCGGAGCTACATGATGCCGAAAACGGGGCAAAATACACTTTAGAACGCTATATCTCCTCTATTTCGAAAGATAGAGGGAAGGGTCACCTCAAAGAAACGAAACCTGCTCCATTCAAAGATGGGTATGTCGCAATCGTGAAATCAGTGCACAAGGGATTCCCCAAAGGAGCGTAGGGACTCCCGGATAAACTGTCAGGTAAAGATACGTCAAAATAGGCGTGAATGGATAGGTTTCCCACCTGGTAACCATAATTAGTTTACCATGCCGAGATCTCAGAGACGAAATGGTGGACACATCATATTCACTGTATGTGGTTGCATAAGGGTCTTCACCACAGCGAAAATTAAACTACCGCTAATTTTATAGTTTTTTTGTAATATGTTCAAAATAAATACAAATATTGGGAAAGCAAAAACATAGTGCGCTAGATATTATGATTCTGCATGTGATACCGCCATTACAACTCACTTATCTGCTTTCCATTTGCAACTGCCGAAAGATTTAGCATTTTTTGTGAATTTTGTAAATAGCAGCAGACCTAAGAAGATAGGTACTGATGGTAACCAACAATGCAGTGGTATTAATTATTTCTGCCAGGAATACTATGTTATTTTCATGATATAAGCCGGGGATAAGCTTTTACGTGAGGGTGATTTTCCCTGCACCCCCTCGTTTATTCGAACACTGCTGACAGCAAAACATTAACTATTTTCGGGAACATTGCACGGTCACAAACAGAGGGCCATAGCTACCATACGGCTAAACCACACTACATACGTACATTTCGTTCATTTGCCTCGACAGCACCCCCAAGTTGCCAGTCCAGGTCATTCCGAGGCACAAGGAGTTAGCACTGAAGAAACACCGAGTGTACAACCAACAAACAATACATCACCATTGAGCAGACCTACCTTGTCTGTCAGTCATCCATGAAGTTGAAGTGGGCAACTACTGCGTTGTGTGTTGTGAATCACGCTCATAATGTAGTATGTCTTGACAATGGCCCATTACACCAATCAGGAACAGGCCGAGATGATTTTTGTGTATGGAAAAGCACATGGAAATGGTAAGGCAGGCAGCCCGATTATACAACGCTCGATATCCCAATAAACGCCAACCGCATCATACATTTGCAACGCTGTTTCGTCGTTTGTGTGAGACCGGAACGTTTCACCCTGCCATGTATGACACGGGAAGACCACGTGAGGAACGCACTGTGCATGCCGAAGAACGTATTTTACATGTGCTCGATGACCTGAGTGTAAGTTCCAGGGAGCTTGCCCTTCAGCATGTCAGTCATGAAAGGGTGTTGTCGATCCTTCATGCCAACAATTTTTACCCCTGTCATTTGCTACGGGTATAGGGTCTATCGCCAGGGGATTTTCCTCCCAGGCTGGACTTTTGTAATCAGGTTCTCCATTTGGTGGCAACAACTGTCGGTTTTCTCTCCTCCATTTTGTTCACAGATGAAGCCCAATTTGGAAGGGATAGTATCCAGAATTTTCATAATAGTCATTTGTGGTCTGTGGATAATCCACATGGAATGATACAGGCCCGCCACCAGCACCAGTTTCGTGTCAACGTTTGGGCAGGGATTCTGGATGACCATCTCATTAGACCAGTTGTTCTTCCACAACGACTCACTGGGCCTATTTATTTGAACTTTTTACGCGAGATACTTCCTACACTTCTGCAGGATGTGCCGTTGGTCTTACGACAACGTATGTGGTATATGCACGATGGTGCCCTGGTGCATTTCTGTCGCCCCGTGCGTGATTATTTGAACACTGTTATCCCGGGCAAGTGGATCGGCGGTGGAGGTCCTATGTCATGGCCTGCCCGATCGCCGGATTTAAACCCTCTGGATTTCTATTTATGGGGACATCTCAAAACTGTTGTTTATGCTACTCCGGCTCCTGATATCCAAACGTCGGAACAACGCGTCTGAGCCGCTTGTGACGCTTTGCGGGAAGAAACAGACACGTTTCGACGTGTGCGCCGGTCTGTGCGACGTCTGAATGCCTGTGTTCAGAGTGGTGGACGTCATTTTGAGCATCATCTTTAGCCACAGGTAAGACTATTGTAAGACTTCTGAAACCTTTAGTGTCATTTTTCGTGGTACTTATTCATCACGGACACCAGTACGAGCTCTAGTGTATCATTTTTGAAAATACAGTCCATGTCTGCCTGTACGCATGCGTACTTTTGTCCATGTCTTCCATGCCTCAGTTGCCTACTCGGTAGGGCCTACAGCGATTCTCGGCTCTGCAATGTCTGCGTACTCTGCTTGCTGCGGAACCGCTGCACCAGCACCCATGTCCGGCGGTGTTCCCATGTATTGGTTCCCGACGCTGCAATGAGGAATCCCCACTTTTCCAGCTCTCACCCCACAGTTCGTACGTAAGCCATACGTAACACGTCATAGTACATACGTCTGTTTCACTTTTCACTGCCCCTACCATGTCTGCTTTGCGGAATCCACTTCTTCCTGTATGGACTCCCATTGCGCAGTTCCATCTGCTCCATTCAGTTTGCACCATCAGTTCCCTTCAGTATGATTTTCTTTCTCATTTTGTGGAACGACGTCACTATCTCAATTCATTCGGGAGATATTCTACTTTACCCACGGTGTGTGGGCGATCTTTTGCTCAGTTCCTGCTGGGACACGCAGCCTCTTTCGACTTCTGTTCATGACTTGTTTCCAATTGTGGAGTCACCTCCCAAAGTATATTCACCCACACTTCATATCCACAACTTCATTGTTGGTCACCATCAGTACCTGGTGGTTATGCAACCACACATACCTAATATGACGCGTCCATCAAATCGTCTCTGTTTGAGATCTCGACATGGTTACAACTAATTATGGTTATCAGGTGGGGAAACCTATCCATTCACGCCTATTTTGACGTATCTTTACCTGACAGTTTATCCGGGAGTTCCTACGCTTCTTTGGGGAATCCCTTGTGCACTGATTTCACGATTGCGACATACCCATCTTTGAATAGAGCAGGTTTCGTTCCTTTGAGGTGGCCTTGCCTCTATCATTCGAAATAGAGAAGATATAGCGTTCCAAAGTGTATTTTGCCCCGTTTTCGGCATCATGTAGCTCCGAAACTATGTGTCCTAGAGAAAAGTGCAGAAGGACTTTTTTTCTTGTTTCGGTGTCGGAAGTCACCTCCCGAATTTTGTCGTGGAGTTTCCTACCACCCTGTATATATATAATATGAAGTAACAATTTTCGAGCCCCCCTTGAACCTTATTAGTGTCCCCATAATTATAAAGTTTGAGTTCAACACTCCTAAGGACCCATAGTTTAACGTAAATTTCTAACCCCTTTAGTACCCACCGGAGTTCGAACTCGGAATCCTCTTGATACAAGGCGCTTACAACAATAAATTTACTGGCCAATAACTCGAATCACCACCACCTCTTAAACATCTTTTCTTTAGTAAAGAAAATTCAAAAAATAAACCAGTCTTCAACAACTGGACTGATAAGACCAGATCTGCAGCAATCACAAGTTAGATAAGGAGGCGTAACATTGCCCTCCAGAGTGAAAATGTACAGCAGCTGCAGAGAAAGAAAAGGAAGTTGATGGAAACAAGTGAAGCTTTGGAGACTGAAGCAAACCAGCTTGTACATGAAGCAGAGCAGAAGTCGTCTTGCTTTACTTTATTGATAAAGTCAAATGCTATCCGTAGAGCAGCTTTGCTAAAGAAGAGAGAGATTATTTCTATAGATGAGGAAACTACATAAATTCATATTCAGTTGAAAAAGTTGTAATATAATTTCTTTTTTACCCTAATTATATCTGTCACACTGTCACGCAATGAAGATGCTATGTACGAAAAGTAGATTTTTGTTGTTTGTAAATTTGTTCGATGCACAAGTAAAATGTCATGTAGAAAGAATGAAAATACATGTGCTAGATGTGGGTGGATCGGGTGGCCGTAAGAGGAATTGAGAGGCCACCGGAAAAAGCAGCACATTACGCTCCACTTCGTGTATTTAATTGTTGTGTGGTAATACTGTACTTGCATTAATATTCACTGCACAAGCTACTGTGCTTTTCATTTCACTGTAGTGACTTTTGAACCTCATTAATGCCGTCCTCGGTGGGCTGGGAGGCTATAGCCTCCGAAATTTTTTGTGCTTCCGAATTGATAATTAAATCCTTACTGATGTCTTGTTAGACGAATGTAATTGTCACGGGCTATATTTTCGTGACCATTCTGTATACTCCTAGGTCCTTGGTTCAATTCTCCTTAACTTTATTGGAAACAAATTTTTTGTTCTACATATGCATTGCTTATAGGAACAACAATCTTAATGTCTGAATATCATTTCCTTTAAATTTTCCAATTTACGTAAAGGCGTGAGTGATTCAAGAAGAGAGGAAATACAGAGATAACGGTTGGATGACCAATACATTCTAGTTTCATCCAAACCTGGAATTTATGTAAACACTTCGTTTTCTTCCTGACGCAAAGGCATCGGATGACTAGTCAAAAAAACGCAAACAAAACAACTCAAGGTTATATTGCACGACTAGTGCATACGTGACCTAGTTTGCAACGAACAGGATATTGGCTCGATAGGAATCAAGAGATGCCACAATTCAGGAAATTTCAGTATGATGATGATATAAAGTTTCAGCTAGGAGTGATGTGATACTTCTAATCAAGTGAGATATCATCTCCCAAATATCCGACTTCTCCCTTTCCCTCCTTAGACAATCACTTATTTTGATTGTTGAAGTAAACAGATTCCGGATAAGCAATTGCGTATAACTCTTGTACTATCTTTCTTCCTTCCTCACATTGACACGTGCACACCGCCACACACCAACAATGACGGAATTGGACATGATGACCGAATCCGTCAGACATTGTGTGAGTTCAGTGCGATTGACAGTGTAGTGTTCATCAAGCGTCAACACCTTACACGAAGCCTAACACCAGTTTTCAGGTAGATATGTTTCTGTTTTAAGTAACCTTTTGTTGGCAGGCAGCCTCGGAACAAATTCAATATGGCAAAGTATGAGCGGAGAACTCTCAGTTAAATTCATTATCTTTCACATGCTAGGTTCATTTGAATTCTATAATAAAGGTTATGACCAGCTTGATTGAAAAATGGTTTCAATTAATATTTGTCATTGTAATTTGTAATTTGGATTTTCACTTTATTCTGTAATTACTTAAACTTGAAATTTGAAACAGCTGAAAAGTACTAATTTGTCAAAGCCTTTCAAAGTATTGTCACAGCAGTTTGCTGTGTCACATATATTCAGAGATTTGCAAACTATTCTGTTTTCTTCTTTCTCTTTTCTTGTTATCTTTATTTTATTTGAATAAATTGTATATTGTTAAATGAAGAAAGCGAGTTCTTCCTTTATGCTAGTCCTAAACCCATCCTATCTAGGATAGAGATGTAGAGTACAACTAGATGGATGTATCTTAATCCTTATATCTCTAGACAAAAATTTAACCTGTAGTATCTCATGTTTATCTGCTTTCTGGCCGGGAAAACAGAGCCGTGAGATAATAACGAGACATATCCAAAGTTATATAGAAATCGGCGTCGCCGGTGACTCATCTTCTTTCGCACCTATTTATGTTTTCTTTCATGAGCATTATCTGTATAATAAGAACGTTAGGCACAACATATCGATCCTCCCAGGCTCCTTCCTACTTACAGCTCTACTGCACTATAATTTTGCGTTTAGATTCTAAATCTGAGTATTAAAAATTTATTAAATTAGAATAAATTTAAGGACGAAAATATTCTCGTCATATGCCACTTTTCTCTACTTTTTAAATAGATGAGAATGAATTTTTCCGACTTCTCCGTAACAACGATCCCATTGCCGCCGTTAAAATAATATTAAAAGAAGAAACTTGGATCTTTGGATTTTCGTTTCTCTTTTTTTCGTAAATTAGACAGACACTACGCTCACGTCCATAGTTACATTCATGCTAAACTGAACTACCTCTGTCCGCATAATTGTTTCGGTGTAATACATTTCTATGATATTTTCTTTGTTTTACAGCTTAATGCAATGTACGCTTTTTGCTGTTAATATTAAATATTCAGTTAAAATACGTAACTGTTACGCTTCTGTTCGATTCTTAGATGTTAATAATTTCTAACCGTGCTAAACATAATATATAATTATCATGTAGAGAACAGTCGTTAGAAATAACAAGAAAGAAAAAATCAACAATTGTCTTTACAAGTGACGGATACCTAGGCTTGTAAATGGGACAAGAAGACCAAGGCAAATCATCATTTCCAAATATTCTATCATTATTAACAGGTCATTTGCCACAACTGAGAAGCTTCCATGCACCATGCACTACGGTCATAGGCTAAAGTTTTTGTCTTCATGTTCGATACTTCTGTTTTGATACCGTCAAAAAGATGTCAAAGTTAGCGTAGTGCACGTGTGGCGTGATTTAATTCTGTAGTGCCCACATGTAATTTTTTCGTTCATTTTAGCGTCTTTATTTTGTTTGCAGTTGAATAACATGTCAAAATATCATTGTTATTAAGTAATAGTAAAAATAATTCTGTGATTTTTGTGCTGAATACACTGCAGACCAACATAAGAGCCTTGTGATGAACATAAGAGCTCGTTAAATCTTGAACTCTTGCTCATTGATTTTCTTGAACTCTCTTAGTCATCTAGATACACACTCCTTCCGTCGTCTTCCCGTAATAAAACCACAGTATTGAGAAGATCTAGAAGCCTGTGTATTAAAAAAAAAAAAAAAAAAGTTTCCGTGGTAATTTATTATTATTAATGATCTTGAAAGAATGTTTTATCTTTGGTCTTTTTTCTTAAAAGAAGATTATTTCTACAAAGTGTTTCATAGTGTGTGCTCCTACTTTGAGGATAATAAATATAATTTAAATATATATATTCATTTCTTGTTGTTATGCTACATTTTTTTTTAACTATTATATGCAATAATTGTTACAAGCAAATCTGTAAAATTTGTCCAGAGTTATGTGAACACACACACACACAATATATATATATATATATATATATATATATATATATATAACCACAAAGCTTCTAAAGACCAAAACATTCTCTCCGATGCACCCGAAGAAGCTTTTATTGTTTGTACTTTTTCCTTAGTATCCAGAGTACACAAATTGCACTTATTCCAGAGAAAGTAATACTTCCTTCGTTATCCTTGAGGGAGTCCTGATTTACAGGCATGTCCGATCTTTGAACTTAAGTACCGGTGCAGCTTTCCATTCACTTCAAATTTGCTCTTAAAGTACATATTGTGTTCTGCTATTCCTGTGGACGTAACACACTAGGACACTTTAAAAACTCCTGTTCTGTACCAACTCATCAGGATTTTACGCATAGGGGTTACACAATGGACTCGTTGCACTATAAGCGGTACGCAATCAATTTTGCAAAGCTAAGCCTGGTTTAGTTTCCGCCCACTCTCATTAGGGTCACACTCAGGATGTTGCACTGCTAGGAGTTTGTAATTGGTGCTGTACGTCCGACTCTAGAGAATCAGTTTTTACACATTTCCTACCTATTTCTGTTGGCTGAGGAGGCTCTCTGTTCATTGAACGAGTATGCTGGGTGGTGCATTCCTATAAAAGGATGCCCAGGTCCTTACGAACAGAACCTGCTTTTGAACTGAGTAGTCTGGTGGATCATTTCTTTTAGTAGATACCAGCTACAACCAGGTCCAGTTTGTTTTGAGTTGAATGAACATGATCTATCAGAATCTTGGTTATAATTCGGTCTTGTAAATAGGGCCAAGCTGAATAAACAATGTAACTCTTACCATACCCTGTACCAAGGTACCACCCTAACCTTTTTCAGTCTTACAACCAGGTATCAAGGTAATCCCTATTTTATTATTATTATTATTATTATTTTGTTTGTTAATGGCTTGGTATGATTATAACATCCCTTTCCTTCGGTTGCAGAATACCTGTCATTTTGAACGAAAACTGGTAGGCTTTCGTTTTTATAAATAGCGCCAGTGGTTACGATATGATACGATTAAGGTCTAAAACTTGATATAAGGTAATAAATACCATTTTGTCTTTGCGGCTGTAAGACTAGGTATCCAGGTAATATCCTATCTATTTGCAAGCATCTGAATCTGATTCTTGTCTTCCCAGGTATTAGAGAGTACAGTTTATTAGAGAAGTGCGCTAAATATATTAAGTTTTAAGAGAATGATGATTTCCAACTTTTCTGAAGTTGAGTTTTGGCCTATATCGACGCTAACTTGTAAAGCTTCCCGATACGTTAATAGCTGAGTTCCTGTTCCTGATCGTGATTTCCCGCGCGGATTACAATTCAGAGTTTGCAGGAACTTCTTGCAAATCTGTTTTGATAACTACTTTGGTTCGTTATTAAACTTGTGTGGTTCCTAGCTTAAGTAAAAACCATACCACCGGCCCGCCACATTTTTATTTTATTTTTTGTAATTTTGGATTAAGAGCACCTGCATAGAAATATAATATAAAACATCAAGCCTGTGCACTGTATAGTTACAATACAGCCCATAATCTCAAAATTTTCAACGGCAAGAAATTTCTTTTAAAATTATTCAGTCACATTTTCTTTACGGACATCCAGTTTGGTTTCATGATGAAGATGTAGCTTCTGCGAAGCAGCAACTCTGGCGCCGCTTAATTAGATAAAGCCCAGTGCATTTGCACTTAGAAGAATAGGTGCTTTATTCAATGTTTCAAGAAAATTCGTGGTTTCACGTACTTCTAACTTTGGCTTGGCGAAACTCGAAGAACTAAATTCGATCATTGGTCAGTGTGGCGTAATAGGCAGGTGGCTAAAAATGTAGAACCAGTGATGACATGAAGACCGTGGAAGCCTGTTGATAGCTTTAAAAAAATAAAAAAAATAAATAAATATTATTATTAATCACGTGGATGATTCAGCCAATCATAACAGATCACGCTTCACCGTGCTTTTGTGCTTAAGCGTAAGTTTATAAATCGATTCTCGACTTACAGAGTAACAACATCGTAAAGTTTTCGTTTTGATTGGCTTCAACTCTGTAGGGCGGACTTGTCCCCAAGGCAAATATGTACACGAAGTATTAGCAGCAATAGAGTTTCAACTGTATAAATATCATGCGATGGCCTCACATAGATGGCAAGCACGCATTCAAGTTGTTGACTGGCATTGATATAATTTTAGTCGTATAAACTCTGTACAGTGTCCACACAGACGGCTAGTACGTATATCGGGCACTAGTTGTTGGCGGCATAGTTATTTCGCCACATCAATCTGCAAACGTTCTGTGAAAAGGTAGAAATATTTAGTTTGCTAGTTTCAAGCTTATAAATACGAGGTTGTCTTACATTTGCCAACTTTCGATACAATAGCAACAGTGACTTCATCGTAGCGGACGATTCAATAGAAGGTAGTAAACAAAAAGAAGAATATTAGTACGTACCTGCTATACACATTCAGTGGATTCAAGCACCCTGGAAGACTTCGATGATTCGTCTGAAGCAGACCGGGGAAATGGAAAGGAGGCATTTCTCCCCTTATTCCTCAGTGCCAATAATTCGAATTCGATAATGAAATTCGCGAGTGCTACAGTGTTATTAAACAAAATTATTCAGCTTAATCACCGCAACCTGAGCACGTATGTACTTTAAAAAAAAAAAAAAAAAAAAAAAAAAAAAGACCAGACCATGTATATATATATATATATATATCGTATTTTCTAAAAAGCAAAATTATAAAAAGACGTACCGCAACATACATGTATTAAAGGTTTATCATTATTATCATTACAGAAGTTGTTTCGTGGTATATGTATGGTGCCGAGCACGAATGTATAGTGACTATTTCAAACTGCACTTACCTTAAGAGAATCCATGTCGCCACCATCGACACTGCTTTGTTTGTTAGCCCTGCATCTGGGCAATATCCCGACAGTTTAGTTTCCACTGTAGGAATTAGATTCCCGGCGGCAGCTCATGTGGTTCGGATTCCATATTAATCAGTAGGTTCCGTCTCATATCGCCTCGCTGTTGAAAGGGACGTTAAACTCAAAATCAACTGAATTCCACTGTAGGAGACTGGCACGCAGTGTAGTCATGTTAAGCCGCAACCGTCCCTCCTGACAGGCTTTCCATAGCCCTTCAACGGTGCGGGATCTCCTGTGAGACAACCCGCTTCCGTTTCAGGAGGTTGCTGTCATTTGTTGGAGGAAGAGGCGGGTTGAACAAAATGTGTGACTTTACTCCTTGTCTTGATGCACCCACACACAATTCTTGTCCGTCCCGTAGAGATGGGGAATGTCATGACGGTTAACGGGTGTCAGGATATTAGTTTGATAATATTCCGAATTCACCTTCGTATTTTTCGCTACACGATGTATGGTCAGCTGGTACGAGCATCCAACATTGATCATGAAACCTGTGCCAAAACTTTCCTTGCATTTAGTGAACCATCTTTAAAAGTCCCTTGTACCTGTTGATCGATTAAAAATTGCACGTAGCTTGTGACAGTTATCCAGATAAACATATGCTTTGTCCATTGTTACAACAAACTTCCACTTTTCACCAGCCAGGTACCGCTCATACAGCTTTCGACAGTTAGTGCGACGTTCCTGGATGTGTCTTGGTAAGAGCTTTTGAACACACCCCTTCCGTCGCTTTTCCAACCTCAAATCGCGGTGAATGATGGTGTGCACTGTGTTCAGTGATGTCTGTAGCCGGTTTGCGATACTCCTCTGTGTGGATGGATTCTCCCCATGGGTCGAAGGGGTCGGTCGACCCCCCTCCCTGGAAATCTAGTTAATATTACCTTGATCTTGAAGTAGTCAAGTATATATATTGCACTTAGAAGGAGTTTCCGGAGACAGGGTCGTATGTTCCCTCCGTAGCACTTCACGATAATTCCTGTTTAAAAAATCTCAAACGTTAAAAGAAGCAAGCAAGTTATCCTCAATCGTTCCTATATAAAATGAAGAGCCACATCTTTTAATACTTCTGCCGTAGTTTCCTCTGTGAAGCAGAATAAAAGTGTTTCTCTGACTCATTTGTCTGACCTTTGCAACAGTCGGAAAAGTATGAGCATTTAACACATATTGATGTTAAAAATAACCCAAAAATTCTGTTTGTGAAGGCAATAATGTCACCGACTTCTCTGCACCTGTTTACCCTCTGGCTGTAGCGAAGTGATCCTGAATGACCCCGCCCCCTTTTAAACCAAGAATCTTGATGGATTACAGAGGGGGAAGGGCTCGAGAAGACAAAACTGCAAATGGAGCAGCAGGGACAATGATTCTAATGCTGTCAAACATTGTCTTCCTTGTTTTTAGTAGCGTTCTGAGCGGAAATAAATTGAGCTTTTTTTTTTTTTCTTATGAGACCGCGCGGTTTAAAAGTACAATTTTATTTTTAGCGGGGAGGATGGAGATTGACCCTTTTCAAGAAGAGAAAGGTTTAGTTTTGCATAGTTGGTTGTGCGCAGTTATTGGAAATCCGTGTTTCTGGTGTGTCATATAGGCGGTTTTCGTTTTCAAAACTTCAAAGTTGCTCGGGAGTGTCGGAAAGTGATAAATGTGTGGGGTTTACGATCTCTGGTCTCTTTCAGAGTTTAGTGGGTGTTTTCCCCTTAGCTTATAATTTATTTAATATCTCATGTGTAGGTGAGTGAATTAGAAAGAATTGCTTTTTAAAAATTAATCATGCATAAGCATAAACAAATGAAACTCGATGTTTTTTTAAAACAGCAAGTGTCCTCAAAATTGGAAAACACCAAACGTGATATTCTGTGTGTTGAAAATCTAAGCGAAGAAAAAGTTACCAGAGGGCAATATCGTTAGCGTACCTTCTCCCCAAATGTCCCCTTGTGCAACTTTATTAGGTGAGGAGACGTCCTGTGACCCAAAAGACATTGACAATTATGTAGACTTAAATTTGCAGTCAAGTTTGTCGGACACTGGTCGATATGAAATATTGATGTTGCCGTGGCACCCGACCGAAACATGATTTTAAACAAGATGTTATACCAGGAAAAAACCCCTTTTTGTATAAGTGGTTTGTTGAATTTCTGTGGCTAGCATACGAGGGGGATTGTGCAAGCAGTGTGTTCTTTTTCGATCTCCGGTAAAAAGAGGATTGCAAGGGTCTTTTATACTAACACCAGAAAATACAATGATTTTTTTGCATCTGCTCGACAACACGAACAATCTGAATGGCATCGGGCATCCACAGAACGTATCAGTTATTTTCGAATGTTATGTCTACGAAAAGTTTGCCCGTTGATTTGAAAATTGATGAAGCGGCTTGGAAACAAGTTGAGGAAAACCGAAAAAAAATGTCATCAATCACTGAGACAATTGTCTTTTGTGCGACACATGATTTGTCTTTACGAGGAAAGAATGCTAAATCTGGCAATTTCTACGATGTTCTCCAATTTAAAGTAGATTCAGGAGATGCAAAACTTAGAAATTGCTGCTCAAAATGCAAAATACTTATCTGTGCAGAATCTATCAGTTGCAGGCAACACACTATATGAACAGTATATAAAGCCTAAAATTGTTTCTTCCCACTATTATAGTGTACTTGCAGATGAAACAGCTGATATTGGGGGTGTAGAACAATTGTCTCTAGGTATTCGGTTTTATGACACTTGAAAATCAGATGCGAGAAGATTTCGTAGGTTTCATTCCATTAGGAGAGTTAAACGCCGCATATATTGCTAGAATACTTCTAAAAGCATTGGAAGAGCGTGGATTATCTCAGTGTGAACTTGTAGGGCAGGGTTTCGATGGTTGTTCTACCATGGCTGGATGTAGTAACGGTGTACAAAGTATTATCAGACGACAATTCCCAAAAGCGTCTTTTTACCATTGTGCATCACAGAAGCTTAATCTTGTTGTTAATAAGTTATGTTCAGTTTCTTACATACGAAACACAGTGGATACTATCAAAAAAGTCGCAATTTTCTTTCGCGAGAGCCCATTAAGAAGAAAAAATATTCCAAAGATCCCACTTCTTTCTAAAACCCGCTGGACTTCCAAATACAGCAGCATCAGAAAATTTTCTGAACATTTCAGAGAAATAGTGTATGCGTTAGAAGAACTGTCAATAAGTTCTACAGTTTCTGAAACTAGAAGCAATGCTTATCGTCTTTTTTTGTGCAGGAACAACAGGAGCATTTATTGTTTCTTTGTCAGTTATCAGTCAATGTTCCTCGTACCTTGAGCCAGTAGCACAAATTTTGCAAGGAGTTCAGTTGAACTTAAGGTGGCAAAATCACACATTTCGGAGTTGATATGTATGTTCAAAGAACAGAGAGATACATCTGAAGTTAAATTTCATTCAATCTTCGAAAAGTGTATTCGTGTTGCTGATGAGCTAAGTTCCCAGACTTACATCTCGACAAGGTCGTCGTGCTAATCCTCCATACACAAATGCGGAAAAACATTATCGGCGAACCATATTTATACCGTACATAGATTCTTTATTACAGTCGCTAAATAATAGACTTTCGGAAGAACATAGTCCAGGCTTTTCACTCTTCACACTGCCTCCCCGTGAAATAAAAAAAAAAAAATAAATAAATAAATAAAAAAAATAATTAAAAAAAAAACCCTCTAAACTACAATTCATGAAGATGATGGATGAAATAAATGAAATTTATGAATTTGACAATTTCCTTCCTCAAGCTGAATGCTGGTACGATTTATGGAAACACAGAAATTTAGATGCAGACAGTTTAGAGAAACTCTCTTTTTGATTTGATGGATTACGCCACATTTTATCTGGCAATAAAGCAAGGAATACGAGTAATGGTTACCCTCCCCGTTACAACATGTAGTGTTGAGAGAAGTTTTAGCACCCTAAGACGTGTGAAAACGTGGTTGAGGTCAACTATCTCTGAAGAAAGATTGACAGGATTGTGTATGATGAGTCTCCATCGGGAACTTATAAATAAAAATAAAACACAATTCATTTCAGACGTGTTGGATGCTTTTGGGAAAGAACCAAGGCGTATGCAATTCTTGTTCAAGAAGTAGACCTATATGACACGTAATAATACTTATCTATATATAGAGATTTTTATGTGCACTTTCCTTTATATTGTGTGTTCGCTTTTTTTTTTTTTTTTTTTTTTTTTTTTTAATATAATTTGATTGTTCTGCGTTTTGTAAAGTAGTTACGGAAGAAAGAAGGATTTTGTGCATTTTGTGTGAACTTTATGAAACAAGACAAGGAATTATTTCTACCTGGTGGCTTAGTTATTTACAAACACGAAGATGACTACGATTTTATCTTATAAAATCTGCTCTTTTCTTGTTTGGTAAGTAAAACAGTAATATTTTCGTAAATACATTTTTGCATTTGAAATGATTAGGTTCTGATTTTCATGAACAAAAAATATTTCCTTGTATTTATCGAGATCCCGAGAGCAGTCTCCTTGTTGCATGACTTCGCAAAGGACTGATAAATAAACATCAAGAAACACGGTACTGTTATAAAATTTTCTGTTTTTGGGTTGGTTTATTCTGAGTTTAGTGTTCCTTATAGCCCCGAGGGTGAGATGTGGACCTAAAGCTTCATATGGAATGCAAACTTCATGAGCTCAACTTCTATCGGGAATCTAACTCGAATTTCCCACACCAAAGGCACGTACGGTAGCAACATAGTCACGAACATGCATTCTTTCTTTCTCTCTCTCTCTCTCTCTCTCTCTCCTTGATTCTTTCAACGTTTGAGATGTTGAAAACAGGAATTATTATGAAGAATTAAGAAGGGTACATACAATTCTGTCTTCGGAAAGTTCTTCTAAAGTCAACATAGTATATGTACTTGCATGACTTCCTAATTATAATATTGTGATTATATATATATATATATATATATATATATATATATATATATATATATATATATTTAATCTAGGAATTAATTCGTGCGGGTGGACAAGAGATGGCGCAACGAACGGAGCGTCTCACAGTTCCGTGTATCCACACATGTGTTGCAAACCCCTGTCATCGCGTATCGTTCGTAGTATAGGGCAGTGGATTAAAGCGTCAACAACACCAGTCTGTAGTTAAGTGAACATGGCGCAATTTGTGCCTGATAAAGTGTTTTTGCGGGGTGTCCTGCTGCATTACTTTAACATGCAGAAAAGTGCGACTGAAAGTCATCGTATTTTGGTGGAAGTGTATGGTGACCATGCTCTAGCTGAGCGAACGTGTCAGAAGTGGTTTGCACGGTTTAGAAGTGGTGATTTCGGCTTGGCAGACCAAGAGCGAGCTGGACAGCCAAAAAAATTTCAAGACGAAGAATTGACAGCATTGCTCGAGCAGGATTCGTGTCAAACGCAGGAACAACTTGCAGCAGCATTAGGCGTTGATCAAACAACAGTCTCCAAACGCTTGAAAGCCATGGGAATGATTCAAAAGATGTCACATTGGGTTCCACATGAATTGAAAGACAGAGACGTTGAAAGACGAAAAACCATTTGCGAATTGCTGCTTCAACGACAGAGCAGAAAGGGGTTTCTGCATCGAATTATTACGGGTGATGAGAAGTGGATCCATTACGAGAACCCTAAACGAAAAAAGGCCTGGGTGAAACCAGGTGAACCAGGTCCATCACAACCAAAACGAGATATTCACTGTGCAAAGGTTATGCTGTGCATATGGTGGGATATGAAAGGTGTGGTGTACTATGAGCTGCTGCAACCGGATGAAACTATGAATGGAGAACGTTATCGACGACAATTAATGCGTTTGAAGCAAGCTCTGGCCAGAACACGACCAGAATGGGAGAACAGACATGATAAACTTATTGTTCAACATGATAACGCTCGCCCACATGTCGTAAAACCGGTCAAAACCTATTTAGAAAATGTCGGATGGGAAGTTTTACCCCACCCGCCGTATTCACCAGACGTTGCTCCTTCGGACTACTACTTGTTCGATTGCATGAACAACGATTTGATTGGACAGCGGTTTACTTCTTCAGAAGATATCGAAACATGGGTCTCTGACTGGATCGCTTCCAAGGATGAGGACTTCTTTCGCCACGGAATCCGTACATTGCCTGACAGATGGGCGAAAGTGGTGGCTAGCGATGGACAATATTTTTCTTAAGGTATTTATGTATTTTGTGTTTGTACTACAGCTTCAATGTGTGCGTACCAACCGCACGAATTAATTCCTAGACCAAATATATATATAATAGCGTTTGTTCTTGACCCCGCTCCGAAAGTTTCTGGCGACGCCCATGATTCTCCCTGGTGACCAGAGCCTCGACTTCCCGAATTCTAGCTCGTTTGCTGTTAATGGCAGGCTAAGAGTTGGCCTGTTACTGCCCCCACAGAAATCATCTCACTCTTCACCTTACTTGCTCCTTTCAACAGTCGTGATATGCCATTTTTGGACAGTGAATCCACACTCCTTGCACAGTTTGATAATAGCACTATAATTGTAGTTTCAGAAAGATCAGCTATGTAGCCCTCCCAATAAGCACCTATTTTCGGCGCCATTTGTCCCGATACTCACTTACCACATCTGTCACGCACAGTCAATGGTACAAAGTGCCCAGACGACTAGCACAGGGTGTCTGTCAGTCGGGAAAGTCGGGAATTCGTCTTAAATTAAAAAAAAAAAAAAAAAAAAAGGTCGGGAAATTGGAGATTTGTCGGGAATTCGCGAAAAAAGTCGGGAAATTTGAATTTACGTGTTTGACAATTATTGTGCTTATTTGCTTGGTGTCACTGCACTTAGATTTGAAAATTCCAATATAATCATTCACAAAATCGCATTTTGCCATTCTTTTGTGTAGAACGCAACTCATCAGTCATTTGTTTGTAGTATACGTTAGATTGAAAATGGCTGTGTCTATGATGTAGGAGGCAGATAAGTTTGTTTTATTAAACATAATTTCCGTTCGTAAAATATAACATCTGTCTATAATAATCTTAGGATTCAAGTTTTTTTTTTAAAAAAGAAAAAATAATAAAAATACTTTTAAAAATCTGGCGGATAATTGTCAAAACCTTGCAGCAACTCAACAAGACTTTTACAATGATATACCATTTCCCAACAAAACCTAAAGAAAGTTCAGTTGTTGCTGTGGCAGCATCACATGTAGACGTACCTGGCACCAGCACTGATGATCTTACATGCTCATCAAGTGAAAGAAGCTCTCCAACTAGTACTTCGATCATGGACAAATATAAAGTGAAGGATAGTGTTACACAGGCAGAGATTTTGTGGTGTATAAACGCGGTGATGGATCATAACTTTTTACGCAGTGCTGAAAATAGTGTTGTTTTTTTTTACTAGGATGTTTCCAGACAGTGCAGTTGCTAGTAGCATGAAATTGCACAAGGACAAAATGTCATATGTCATCGTGTGTGGATTGTGTCCATATTTTCAATATGAAGTTAAATCCTTGTTGCAAGAATGCAAACATTATGTCGTTGGATTTTGAAAATTTAAATCCTGTTGCGCAAAGTACTCAAATGGGTGTGAGTGTATACTTCTGGGACGACAGCAACAACAGAGTCAGAACATGGTATTTAAATTCTGTTTGTATGGATTAAGTGCAGCTACAGACGTACTATATGTTTTGCAGAATGTACTTCAGTTGCTTATGCCATCTAAGCTGCAAATTTCAATGGATGGGCCAAACATAAACTTGGCACTTTTAAGGCTAATTAAAGAGGAACGTTGTGCCACCCTTGTACAGATGCTCCACCACTTCTTGAACTTGGTTTGTGTAGTCTTCACGTTGTTCACGGTGGTTTTAAGACTGACATAGAAAAAAACTGGATTGATTTGATTTATTTTGTTCGAAATGGTACCAGCAGGGCGTGCTCAGTATTCTCAAATAACAGGTTCGTCATTATTTCCTCTTCCATTTTGCCACATTCGGTGGGTAGAAAATGCTAAAGTAGCAAAGCGAAGCCAAGAAATATAACCGGATGTGAGAAAGTATATTGAAACCGTTAAAGGAACAGACAAAGAACTCAACTGTAGCAGCTTCAGAATAGTAGCTGAGAGTTTGAACGAAAAGTTGCTCCTTACAAAATTAGCTTTTTTTTCAATCCCCAGCTGAGGACTGTGGTATTTCTTGACCGAATATCAGTCAGACACTTCTATGACTCCATTTGTGCATGACATCCTCACTCAGTTATTAAAATTATTGATGTCACGCTTCGTTACAAAAGAAACGATGGACAGGGTGAGATTGATGTTATGGAGAAAAATGAAAACATCTATGTTAATTTAGTACGGAAAGGAAATGTACAGATGTTAGTGAAAAGAAAATACTGTGTTTTTGTAAACAAGTTTGTGAATGCTATAAGCTTTTTGTTTCCACACTACAGCAGAAGTTTCCGCTAAAGTATTCCCTTACAAATGCACTGACGTTTTTTAATCCGTTCACCGTTGCTATTCACAGGAAGAAGCTGCTGAACAAATGAGAGCAACGTTCGAAATTTTAGTGCAGAGTATATTGTTTCAGCGTTCGACGCAGAAAAGGCAGACAGAGAATGCAAGGCTCTAGTAGGTCAGATACATGTGCGATAGAAAATCGAGTCTTAAAAAAGAAGTGAACGCAGACTTAATGACTTTTGGATGAGTGTCTTATCACCAAATGATGTATATATCTGCAAGATTGTAAAGATGTGCCTAATTCTTTCCCATGGCAATGCAGCCTTAGAAAGGAGTTTTTCTGTAAACGAGAAAATAATATAGAATTTGTCAGAGGATTCTTTAGTGGCGCAGCGTGTAGTGTGTGTGTGCTGCTAATGTAGCTTGTTCCTACCTATCCCAAACCAGATGATACTATCAATGAGAAATGTATACGTGCGATTCAAGGAAGCCGAAGAACATCGTAGGAAAGTGATGGCAGAAAAAAAAAATCGCAGGGCCGCTGAAAAAAGAAGAGCACAATAGAGATTAAAGTAACTTGAAGAAAAGAAACAGAAAATCGTGAATCAGTTGTCAGAAGAAAAGAAGAAGTTGCGTGATTAAATTACATCATTGTATACATGAATAAGGAGATAGTATTTGATTGGGTATGGTTTTGCACACTTTTTCATTACATTTTAACCTTTCTTAACTTTACGATTTTTTCTTAGGTGAAAAAATATGGAAATGGTCGGGAAAATGTCAGGAAATTGCTGAGAGAAATTTGCTAGACACCCAGTAGCAGCTTCCTTCTTTTCCGGTTTAGTTACGCAGTAGTAACAGCGCTGCACAAGATATATAGTTTCTTCACCATAGATCGGAAACAACCTATGCATTTAATATGATGTAAAGTGCTCATGTAATTTTCTTGTCCTTAACTCATTAACAAAGGAGTTTTAATACATGTAATCTTACAAGAAATCTTTCATGTTTAATTTCAGTAAATAATTTTCCCGGTGACATTTTTTTCTTTTTTTTCTTTTTTCTTTTTTTTTTTGTTTTGTTTTCATTGTGAACTTAAAGCTTTTAGTGCCTTCTGGATAAAATAAGATTTTTTTTTCTTTGCAAGAAATAAATTGTATTAGTCTGGTTTTTGTATTTTCTTTCGAGAGACAATAGCAGGGAAAGATTTATGGCGATCGAGATTTTAATGGATTTACATGTTTTATAGCCCCATATATACTGAAATTTGCTTTTTAGAATGTCCGTCTGTCCGTTCGTTCATCTCGATGTACAGTATGTACACTTCTCCAAATCATAATTGCATGCCCGAATTTTCTGAGTGAGAATTTTCTAAGTCCCTTAAAATTCTAAGTTTGGCAACAACGCATTCTGAGTGAGAAGAGGGGAAGAAATGAAAAAAGGAACATGACTTATGAACACAGCTCACAGTTTGCTGTTTGAAATTTTCAGTTCTTATTTTGTTGCTTCTAATAACGATACTTCTAGTACAAAACAGTACTTTAGCATTAATACAGCAAACTTTTTTCTTTTTTAAAAAAGAAAAAAACACGCTTCTCAACGAAAAACAAAGATCGTCATTAAAACAAGTGTAGTTAAGGAGTTCGTTAAGGAGGAGCGTTCTCTAGTTGTTCCGATAGCCATGCGTGTTAAGTAGTGTATTTTTGTGTTGATGCAATACTTTTTAACGTGGTTCAAATCCCACTCGATGCATTTATTTATTTATTTTTATTTTGTAATTTTTCAGTCATTCTTGCCGTACATTTTTATACTATACTATATACTATATGTATTACACAGAGGTGATGGACAACTTTCTAATTTATCCAAAAATAAGGTGTACATGCGTAAAACCTTTTCTATATATCCCAATGTAGGTCCCCCTTAGTGCAAATCACTTCTTGCATCGATCCATAAAATTTTCGTAAACCTGTAAATAAGTCCGGAGTTCTAGTGTTCAGGAAATCAGTATCAGATCTAATACCTCCTTCATCACTACCAGAACACAATTCGTATTATTATTATTATTATTATTATTATTATTAAGTAGTAAATAGAAAAAAGGTTTTAGGGTACTAAATTTGGTGAGACATTTTATTTCTTCCCAGTATGGACTTCATTGTTGTCTTGTGGCAGAACTATTTTAGATAGTTTACACGACGATGTCACATTTTTTTTTTTTTTTCACTTAGAAGTCTTAATAGCTCTCAATAGTATCACCGCTTGCTAGAGTCAATTGCATCTCACAAGAATGCACTCAGTTACATAATACCTTGGCCATCACCTTACTCCAAACATTCTCACTTAGTATTTTACGAGAGGAGATGAGGTATGTTCTCTACTGTTTTCAAATCGGTTTTGTCTCAGGTTCAAAGTAGTGGATGTAAGCCATACATTGAATTATGATATTTTTTTTTAAAAACTTGGTTGTGTTCTCTTTTTAAAGATAAATTATGTGTTCAAAAGTGAGATATCTTTCACATTTTCCTATAGAAAGCTTGTCTGAAGAGAAATCAAAGTGAGTTGATGCCATAGTGGGACACTATTTAGTAAATCTTAGATCCTGCGCAGGGCGATGTTTCAACTTCGAGGGGAAACGTACACCTAGAAAAAACACTGAACTCGCTGTCAACTGTGTTCAGCTTTCAGATTTGGAAACCTGCCTCGTCAATATTATCCTCATGCTCTGCCACATTTGTATTTTCAAGACTTTATCAGAGGATGTTGTAACTTCTGATTAAAAAAATGCCTATAATTTCTATAGCACACCAAAAGTTTTGATTTTGCAATACTGTCGTGGGTAACATCAATGTTTTCTGGGTCAGCATTATTGAAGGTACACTGCAGCGAAGTTAATTAAAAAATACCTTTGACCTTTTAGAAATCTGCAACGCAAATTCTCACAGTAGCATTAGAAGTTGCACGGTTCCTCAACAATTGACACATATCTAGTTGGATTTTTGGGGTGATATCCTTCTAGTAGAGGTGCCCAATAAAGGTTTCGTAATGCGCACCACAGAGCCGGTTAGGTTGCGATGAGCGATAAGTCAGGTGTAAATTTCCTACTCGATAAATTTCTTGTATAGCTATCTTGAAGAATTAATGAATTTACGCAGTGTTCAGTAGCTTTTATCGATTCAGGTGAGTAAGGCCATGGTTTTTATTGGATATTTGAAAAAAACACTAAAAAGAACGAAGTTTTTTTTTTTTTTTTTTTTTTTTTTTTAATTATTGAAAACAAAACTTCGCAGGTTTTGTTTACAACACCATGTTTCGCATCCATACAGCACCACAGGATTTTCATTAGAGAAAAGATATTCAAGTTACAGTTAACTCAGATTTTCTTTACTGTTAATGCACTCTGCTGTTCTGTTGGAGATATCAGTAAAAGTGTTTAATGAGTATCAATTTGGGCAACAACGACACGCTGATGTTCTCTCATACTTCACAGTGTAAGCGTGAAGATTCATGAATTACACTGTTCAACAACGAAAACGTAAATTGAACAAAATCAGCTAATTCTTATTGATTTTGTGGTGCTGATCACGAATTTGAAAGTTATTTTCGAATATTAGCTCTACTTTTCGTTTTACAGGCATGTCTAATAATAACGCTTTAAAAATAAATATATTCGCTTCGTTTGGGGTAAAATGTTACACTGATCCGGCAACACTGGAGAAACTATATGAACGCTTGGTTTCATTGTGTTCCTTATCTCAGTAGTGTTCTGCTATTGTTAGAAAAGACAGGTTTATTGCAGTTATCAGCGTTTTGGGTATGACGTTTGTGTAGTGCAGGACATAAAAATACAACTACAAGTACGCAAACATACTGGTATTTCGAATGTATATTTTTAAATAGTTATAGGAACTATTTCAAGTGACATTTTGAGGATTTCAATAAACAAAAATGCCGCGAAATTGTATAAACAGTGCGGATAGCTTCTGCTACGTGTGTGGGGAAGTGACATTTTCCTCACAAAAGCAGACTATGACACCACTAATAAGAAAAGCCTATCAATATTACTTTGGTTGTAAAATTGGAGACCAAGATAAATCTTGGGCACCCCACATTGTGTAACACTTGTGCCAGCAATCTAAGAAATTGGATTAATTGGAAGGGGCGCTCAATGCCTTTTGCAGTGCCCGTGATTTGGAGGGAGCCAAGCGACCACATCAGAGACTGTTATTTTTGTATGGTTCCTTCCGTCAAGAAGGGAATTTCCACGAAGAAGAAGCGGGCCTTGATCTATCCTAACATTCCTTCTGCAATGCGCCCTGTTCCACATGGAGAAGGACTACCTGTTCCTGACCCACCTAAAGACTACGATCTTTTTTCTGATGATGATCAAGAAGTTGAAGCTTCTGAATCAAGTACTTCGAAGGACCCTACGTTTGTTGTAGAAGAACCTCCATGTGAACCACATAGACTTACTCAAGAGGAACTAAGTGATCTAATCAGAGACTTGGACCTCTCGAAAAGCAAAGCCGAAATTTTAGCGTCACGCTTAAAGCAATGGAATTTATTGCAGGAAAAAGTAAATATTTCAGTGTATCGGAATAGGGAGAATATGTTCACTTTATTTTTTACTATGGAAGACACACTTGTGGCATGTACAGATGTAAATGGTCTCATGAGGGCACTTAAAATTAATTACGAACCTACGGAGTGGAGGCTCTTTATAGATTTGTCCAAGGTGAGTTTAAAGGCAGTGCTTTCACATATTGGAAATTAACTTCCTTCAATTCCTGTGGGTTACGCAGTTCATATGAAGGAGTCTTATGAAAACTTGAAACGTTTACTTCAAGCCATTAAATATTACGATTTTCAGTGGCTCATTTGTGGTGACCTTAAGGTAATAGCACTGTTGCTAGGTATGCAGTTAGGGTATACAAAGTATTGTTGCTGTATATGTGAATGGGGCAGTAGAGATCGTGGATCTCATTACCGCAAAAGTGATTGGAGTACCAGAGAAACTCTTTAGCCGGAAGTGAAAAATGTGCAGCATGAACCACTGGTAGATCGTAACCGAATTTTGCTTCCCCCTCTACATATTAAATTAGGTCTTATGAAAAGTTTTGTTAAGAGCATGAACCAAGAGGATGAGGCCTTTAAGTACCTAAGAGGACAATTCCCTCGATTAAGTGATGCCAAAGTTAGAGGGTGTTTTCATAGGGCCACAGATTAGGCAACTATTCAAAGGTCACAAGTTCGACGAAATTCTCCAAGATGAGGAGAAAGCTGCGTGGGAAAACTTGAAGAGTGTTTGTTCACAGTTCTTGGGAAGACACCGAGCAACAAATTACAAACAACTGGTAGCAAAGTTGTTATTGTGCTACGAAAATCTTGGTTGCAATATGTCTATGAAACTCCACTTTCTTCATTCACATCTAGACTTCTTTCCCGAAGATTGTGGAGCAGTAAGTGACGAACATGGTGAGCGTTTCCATCAAGATATTGCAGCCATGGAGAAGAGATACGAGGGAAAGTAGAGTTCTAACATATTGGCCGACTACTGTTGGACTATTGCAAGGGATGCTCCAGATGTAACCTACAAAAGGCAAGCCAAGCGAAGACGCTCAAAATAAAATAAACATAATCCTGTACAAGGGATCACTTGAAACTTTTGTCTACATTGCAGTGTAGTTCTTGCACAAAAAGGTATTTGTACATATTTTTCATGTTTTGATGTTAATACTGATTTTTATTACGGAATTGTTAATGTTTAACTTGACCACGGTTACTTTATTTGCTGTATCGCTGTGAAACTGGTATTTGCGCAATTTTGAAAAAGGAAGTACAAGGGTATAGAAAGCTATAGGTTAGGGTACTTCTTAACTCCCCAGCTTATCACATCACAGTGAAATAGATAATAAAAAAGGTTTTTACAAGGATTTTGCTTAAATGTTCTATAAATATTAATACATTTCTATATATACAGCTACTGTTGTACAAGGGCGTTTTTTTTTTTCACAACCTGAGCTAAGAAAATTTTTTTATTATCATTTACTTTCATATTATGCTTAAATGAATGTAAAAATCTCAATTTCAAAGAATTTACATACTTTCGATCACAATTTGTTGAACAGTGTTATCGGAAATGAATTTTCTAAAAGGTAGTCCAAACTTTTGAATATATATAGGGAAATTTTGAATAGGCCTAATATAGGCATCTTAAAAGCAAAATGGTGATATAGAAATATAATTTGACAGAAACGTGAAATATCTTGTCTAGAGTTCAATCTGTTGGTTAAGTTACTTACAAAATGTATCGCGTTACTTTGTCATCAACTTTTTCTTCTATACAGTATATGACACAAACTATACTAGGTGATAGTTGTTACTTATATAACTCATAGTCGGTTCGGAAGTAGCGCGCTATATGTAGCGAAGCTACAGTAGCTAGCTACAAATTTTGTAGCTCTAGATGTAGCGGCACTACAAGTCTAAACCTGTAGCTGTAGCTGAGCTACGTATTTTTTATAGTATGTAGCGAATTTTGCACTAAAGCTACAAATAAACCTTTTCCAGGACGCAAAAATATTTTGTAACTCCAACATTTCCTCACAATTTTTAGTAAATTTTTATATGATGATAGGGAGAAAATATGTCTCCAATTATTTTGCAACAATATTACAAGAAAATTTTCTGACATAAATTGCGTACTGACGATCGGTCAAAAGGATAGTAATGACTCTTAAAATAGACCTACATGTCATTCTAGCAGCGAAAGCATATACATTTTTTGGGAGGGAGGGGGCAATATATATATATATATATATATATATATATATATATATATATATATATATATATATATATATATATATATATATATATATATATATATGCATACTTTACTGTGAAATGCAAATTGGCAGACAAAGCTTTTAGGTAATATTTTAACCAAATTTAAGTTCAGTTACGCATGTACAGATGGTGATCAGAAAAATGGAAACACCTGTAGTTAACAATACGTCAGATGTATCGGTTGGCAGTGGTGTCGTGGCGCCCGCAGCGCCAGACCGCTGGTGGTGGTGTGTTACGTCGGTCTCCATACTACGTCAGGCGCAGTGGAACAGCAGTGTCCAGTGGCTGCAGCAGACGGAGGTAGTGTAAAATGGGAGACCTCTCAGATTTTCAAAGAGGGCAAATTGTTGGTGCGTGGTTATGTGGAGTGAGTGTGACGACAGTGGCTATTGTGTTAGGTGTGTCGCGTGGGACAGTGTCGAAGGTGATGATGGCCTACACAACACACGTGAAAACCACATTGGGGAAGCGGAACAGTGGACGGAAGAAAATCATGAGTGACAGGTCACGCCGGGTATTAAAGCGCATTGTCACGCAGAACCGTCGTGCCACTGCGGAGCAAGTGACGGAGGCACTCAATCAGCACCTCCCCCACCCTGTTTCGACAATCACAGTCCGCCGCAAATTACATGACATGAACTTACGATGTCGTGTTGCACGGGCCAAACCCCTCATCAGGGACCATAACGCTTTCGCACGCCGCAAATGGTTCCGCGACCATGCAACTTGGACCGTTGAGGACTGGAAACGTGTGATATGGTCGGATGAGTCATCCTTCACCCTATTCCCAACCACTAGCAATGTTTTATGTGTGGAGAACGCCCAAAGAAGCCTATGATCTGCAGTGTCTCCGCCCAACTGTGAAACATGGCGGCGGCTCGGTGATGCTGTGGGCCGCCATATCATGGTTTTCATTGGGTCCTGTGGTCACACTTAGCGGACGAATCACTGCCAACGATTATGTCGCAATTTTAGGAGACCACTTGCATCTTATGGTCCGGATGTTGTTCCCGGACAATGACGCCATCTTCCAGGATGATAATGCACTCATTCACACAGCTGGCGTTGTTGCAGCGTGGTTTGAGGAACATCGGGATGAAGTTCAACACCTCCCCTTGCCCGCCCAATCCCCAGATCTCAACATAATTGAACATCTGTGGTCCGTCTTGCAAACACGACTCCGGCGACGATTTCCACCTCCATCCTTTCTCACAGAACTGGCCGATGCCCTACACGAGGAATGGTGTAAAATTCCACTTGCTACCATTCACGATCTCTATGCCTCCATCCCACGTCGCATCAAGGCTGTTCTGAAGGCGAAAGGTGGCCCGATACCATATTAATCTGGTAAGTTGCAATTTCGTTCAGGTGTTTCCATTTTTCTGATCACCATCTGTACTATCCGCATCTCAGGAGGTTGCAAGTCTACGGAATTCGATCTTCGCGACCCTTCCAGCTGAGTTTCTCCACCCACTCCCGGCTGTGAAGATTTTTTTCAGGGTGGCCAGTCTTTGAAATGGAAGGGTCTTGGAGAAAACGAAGCAAAGGAAGGGCAGATAGTGTTAGGTGTGTGCATTGTCCATTCTCAACATGGCACTTGACACAATCTGTTTCACATTTATCACATGGCTACTGGTTCACATTTGTAAGGAATACTCTCATTTCACGATAATTTAGAACTCGTTTTAAGTACTCCCAGTGAACTTTTTAAAGTGTGTATCCATTCGTGCTTCAAGATAAATGGTTATCTTCTCACTTATTGACAATTCATCCATAGAAAGTATCCTACAATATAGAAAAAAACTAAGAATACTAACTGCAACTTTTTCGTTTCATTTGACCGAGATCCCGCCTCTATGTTGGATACCAAATGCCCAAACTCTTCCTGTTTTCCTTTTTCATATCAGACAAATACTAGGACCGGCACTTAGAAAACCAAGCTTGAGCCACTTTCTTCCTCATTTTATGTCATAAAATGTAAGCAGGTATTTAGACTTGAGATAAAAGTATACGTGCGAGATGCCAATAAAGGAAACAATGTGAAGTTTAGTCTAGTGGCATTTTGATGTCCAACAATCGCAAGTTTTCTCACCTCTCTACATATGAATTTATACATAAGAATATTAATTAATAATAATGTCCTCAGCTAAATCTATTATCCATAAAAGCATTATGACGCAATTGAAATAGATAAATGCAAAACATTTTCTAAGACCCCCCCCCCAAAAAAAAAAAGTATGTCTTGATCCCGGTCGTGTGGCAAGAAAGTTCTTTAGAGAACTCTTTTTATTGCACTTATTAGACATAGCTGTCCCTCAGATCGTTGCACGGGTTTTGCTCTATCGTAAGTTCCTCTTAGTTATTTTACACTTATCCAAGGGGGTCTAGGAGGGCCGGACCCCTAAAATGTTCACGGTAGGTTTGCAAATGAACTATAATATGTAGATGAATTATAATATGGTTGGATCGGGCCTCCGTAATTTCTACCGCCCCCTCCCTACATTTTTGGTCTGTTTACCGGCCTGGCCTTTCCCTTTAGTTATGATTTAGTCTAGAGTTGAAGAACTCTTTGGTTTTATGTGCGCCGCAAACTGAAACAACATAACCAAAAAGATGAACTCGAAAAAGTTTTCTAATTACTTTTGGTTAATCATCAACAAAGCACCACTCCATAATCGAAAAAAGTAGTGTATATTATATTTAAGATAAAGAGGCATATATTCAAGATATGATGGCTGAAATTAAAGAAATATTTTTTTATTGCTGCGGGTGGGGTGGTGATACTGTATGTAATTGCTTGCATTGTATTCCATTCTTAATCCTTCTTTGTTCATCCTTTAAAAAGTGAGCATTTTTAAAAAGTACTCTTAATTTGTCATTTATTTCTTATATCCGAATGTTAGTAAATATATAGTTTGTACGTTAAAGGGCATATATTTAGAGTATGAACAGAAATGTCATTTAATTGTTACCTTTCTGTTTCTGCTCGAGTTTTTTTTAATTTCTGTTTTTCACTAATCTTTGAGAACGTCTTATTCCGTTTTTTACTAAATTCTACTGCTTATTTGTATGCGTGATAAGTACTTCTATTAATATGTATATAATTTTAATCAGTCTGAAATTTGTTCAGATTCAGAGTCGAATCTGATCAATTTCCCCATAATTTGCCCTTAATAGCCAAGCATAACTGCAACTGAAATGAATAATTTTGGGTCAAATCGCTCACGTTCGTAAGTTGTTGGATAGTTCTCTCATAACCGTAATTACAAGTATTTCGATCCAATACTAAAGAAGAAAGGAGGTTATATTTTAACTTTGAGTAACCATTGGCAATTAATTATTGAAATTTTGTTAAAACAAACTATTTTAAAAAATGTTTGGAAAACTTGCTTTAAAAACTGTGGGCAGCTGTTAGACGACAAGATAAAGATTTGTTGACAATTTCCTGTTTTGACCAATCAAAAGCAAACATTTGAATTCATGTTTCAACTACATACTATATGTATTCCAGTAACTACCCTTCAGTTTTGTATAAATTATCCCGATTTGCATTTCCATCATTAATGTTCGTAAGTGCTGTAAGAAAGTTTTGGGAACTGTAAGAATAACAGCTAATTCCTTTAGGTAACAAACCATGATGATATTCTTCTTCAGGAAGAAAGCTACGAAATTAACAAACTGGTAATCACCAAGAAGGACAGTAATCACAGATCCTGTCAAATTTTTAAGTTTAAAACTACTTTAAACCAAAATATGAGATAATAATAATAATAATAATAATAATAATAATGAAGTTGTTCGAGTCGATAATGAATGCTAGCTTCAAGAAGTATAAATTCAATGGTGATGCGAGGTAAATTGATTTATAATTTTATTTTCTGACTATGGAAGTATCGAGACTGAAAAAAGTGTCAAATAATTTGTATTTATTTTTTCAAACAATCTCTCCAGACTCTCCCTGTACTCTAATAAATTAAACTAGCGAAATGAGTAGCATATTTACTCTCAAATACAATATATTCATTGATGTTTTTCAAACGCTTTTTCTCCTTCATTTTAAAGACTAATAGGAAGACGGAATTTCTCTGCTCTTTAACTGCTGGCTAGCCATGTGTCAGGTGTCACTGAAGCTTGATTTACAGCATCTCCTCCCTCCAAATGATCAGAAGGGAACATTTCTTTGGATTTCTACACAAACATGGCATTCACCATATACCTGGCAACTCTGAAAAAAGTTTGCTTTTGGAGAATAATAAACTATCGTAAAACTTTTCAGAAGCAAGAACTGTACCCTCTGCTCCCCACTTCCTCACCCCGCACTTGTATTCTCCTCTGAAGGGGACACTAGATGCCATGACATATTATAATGCATAGTGCCAAGTAAACTGTATTTGTGACAAGAGCTTAAGTAGCGAATACGTTTATGGAAAACTAGCTAATAGTTGTAGCGAGCTACAATTTTTATCATGTAGCTGTACTTTTGAAAAATAATTTTCCGATCACTGCTCATACTAAAATAATGTTTCAAATAGTGAATATACTGTATACTTGCCTTCTACGTGAGCCTCTCGGGTCTACTCTAGGCGATCTTGTTTTCCTCGATTTCAACAAGCGATAGAAGGAAATTTATCATCTTTCTCAGTTGTTTTCTGTATGCTCAGAAAACTGTTAAAGTTAAGAATATGATTTAGAGTACTCGGGTCATAACCAAAGAAGGGGCATGAAAACCATGGCCCTACTCACCTGAACCGATGAAAACTACTAAACACTGCTTAAATCGATTAATTCTTTACGATAGCTATGCATAAACTTTATCGAGTTGGAAATAGTGGTGTCAACCGGCTCGGCTCGAGCCCTGAGCCACCGGCGCAGCTTGAACTCCGGCTCGGTTCAACTGAGCCAGCAGCTCGAGTCGGGATGATTGGAATGAACCATGGGCTCATTTCGGGTCGGCTCAGCTACGCTCAGGTGAGTTATCGGCTCAAGCCTGTTCGGCTGGGGTGAGCCATCAGCTTGGTTCGGCTCAGCTCAGTTAAGCCATTGGCTCGAGCAGGCTCAGTTGGAATGAACCATCGGCTCGAGCCGGCACGGTTGGATGAGCTGTTGGCTCGGTTCACTTCTCAGTTTGGCTCGGTGGTGACTGAGCTGGGAGCCGAGCTGCTCTAGCCGTTGACAATACTACTACTTGGAACCTGAAATACACAGATTTCAAACAGTAGAGAACACACCTTATCTCCACTCGCAAAATACTCATGAGAGATTGTTCAAGGTAAGGTGATGACCAATGTTTCATGAAACTGAGAGCATTCTTGTGAGATAGACTGTAACAAACGGTATACTATTGAGAGCTATTAAGACGTTTAAGTAAAAAATGTGAGATCGTCGTGGAAACCTATCTAAAATGGTTCTGATACACCAAGATAGCAATAAAGTCCATACTGGGAAGAAATAAAATCTCTCACCAAATTTGGTACCCAATAATAATAATAATAATAATAATAATAAGTATAACCAGCGCCATAACTTAGATTTTTTTCTGGAGAAGAGGCAAGCATTAAGACGCGTATTAGGGTCCCATAGAAAAGTTATTTTTCTAATTCTTGGGCCCCCTCTTTCCATCTTTCTCTTACTCTTTATGGGCTTCCGGAGCCTGTGGGTCCTCCTGCACGGCACGGTCTGCGGTTCCATTAGTTGCGTCCCTGAGATTGCTTCATACACGACAAATTAATTAAGGGGACAATATTGACAAATCTCAAAGCCATACTAATACATATTATTTCTAGGGCACCTAATAGTAGACATTTTTTACTGAAATGGGCCCCAGACTAATTTTTGTTTTATTTACCTTTTGTGTGCTGTTTTGTTTCTATAATGTAGTGAATCTGTTTGATGCTTCATTTATAATTTCATCTTCGTTTCGTATATGGAGTAAAAAAATTTGTCTTAACATAGGCCCCCAGTTGCCCGATGCCCCCCACAAGTTACGACCCTGGGTGTAACAACAAAGTGGGAGGAAATAAAATGTCTCACCAAATTTAGTACCCTTAAACCTTTTTTCTATTTCCTACTTATAAAAATAATAGGCCTAATAATAATAATAATAATAATAATAATAATAATAATATATTTGATTTTGAGTTTAGGGTCCCTTTCAGCAGCGAGACTATATGAAAAGTAAACCTACAGTTTAACGTAGGCCCCGAACCATATGAACTCTCGCCGGGAATCGAACCCGGGTCTCCCACACCAAAGACGCGTATAATAATAATATGAACTGCGTTCTGGACGTGATGAAGGAGGTATTAGGGCTGATACTGATCTTCTGGACACTAGAACTCCGGATTTATTTTGAGGTTTACGAAAATCTTACGGATCGATGCAAGAAGTGATTTGCACTAAGAGGGAATCACAATGGGATATATAGAAAAGGTTTTACACCTGTACACCTTCTTATTTTTGGATAAATTAGAAAGTTTTCCATCACCTCCGTGTAATACATATACAATAAAAGTGTACAGCAAAAATAAATGAAAAAAAAGTAAGAGCATCGAATGGAACTCGAACCAGGTTCAAAATTACTAAATCCGCACAGAAAGCAAGAACTTAGCTCGCATGGCTATCGAAACAACTATGAAGTTCCATTCCTATTTTATGAATAGAGAACGAATTTCTTAACAACGCCCCCTCCCTTTTTTAAACGATTATTGTGGTCGAAAAGCGTGTGCTTTACTTACAACTAAGTTTTCTGATTTACCAAGTACTATGATGTTCTAAATGTATCATTACATTAAGTTAAAAAAAAAAAAAAAAAAAAAAAACTGACTATTTCAAACAACAAACTGTGAGCTGTTTCGGGAAGTCTCGCTATTTTTTTCTTTTCACTTCCCCTGCCATTACGACGACTGCGATGTTGCCAAATCTACAATTTTAAGAGACTTAGAAAAATTCGGGCATGCAATTATATTTTGGAGAAGTGTACATAGATATTTGCCTAGAGTCTTACGTTGCTAGTTACTATGAAGTAATAGTAACTTTTGGGAGTGAGTTATTTTCTCACGAATTTCTTAAAAATGACTACGACAATTTCGTCCATATTTCATAAATAATTATCTAATATGAATTTAAATTAATAATCTGACAACATGACAACTCATCTTTCCTGAAAAAATACGTAAGCACAATCTTGGGGTGAATTTTTCCGGATGATTTTCTCAAAAATTACTCAGGCAATTTTTTCATATTTCAGAAATATATTTTGTTAAGAACATAAGAACCTATTAACATGGCGTAACTCGATTATCCTTTAAAAATCCACAAGGAGTAGTTTGTTTTTCGGGATGAATTTTTGCAAGACAATTTTCTCAAAAATGATAGGCATTTTTTCATATTTCAGAAAGTCTACAATATTATTAGAATTAAGCGAAAAAAATATTCAAAGACGAGACTTATATCATTCGATATATTTTTTTTTTTTTGAACTGAACAAAATAATATGGATGAGTAGAAAATTCGTGCGTAGTTTCCAAGAAAATGGAGAGAAACAGCCTTGATTCAAGACATTCTTGTGAAATGCCGTGAACCACAGCAACAGGGTTGTGTCGTCGTTGTCTGCTAGGTGCCGAGTCATGTGGGAATGCGGAGAAACGAATATACTGACACAGCTGCCAAGTGCCGCCTTGTCCGCGGTTGCATTGGAGCATAGTCTTCCTCGCTTCGATCTCTGTAGCGATTTCCTCACTTTGATGCGCTCTCATTGGCAAGGAGATTGGACCAGACAAATGAAAATAAACTTCACGTAGTTAGGCCAATCCTTGGAGAGTAGCACGCATCCTTTCGTCCTAGTCGTCGAGATGAGTTGCTCCTGACGCATAGTTATTTGCTGCGTGATTTGAATCGACCGTATTGTGATGAATGTATTGTCCCACTGAGTATTTGGTACATTCTTGTCGAATGTCCTGAATACTCAGATCTGTCCAAGGAAGGGTCTAAATGGGGTACTCGAGTTGCGAAACAACATGTATCAGATATGAAAGAGGGTATGAAACTATGTACACAAGCAAATTTATAGCGGCTGAGGGCAATATGGGGAAACATGAAATCCGGAAGAAATATTGCCAATTGTAGGGCTCAACAACACAAGAAGCTAAGGAATTACTGAATGACCACAGAAATGAAGATCAAATGTTTACTAGTAGATGCATGATAAGATCTGCTATATGTTAAGGAATATGAACATCATGGCCTCCAAATTGAAAATGGCTATCTTGAATGTGAATTCACAATGTTAAAAAGAAAGTGGGTCATGTGGCATATCAAATAGCACTGAAGTTTTATCAGGAATTCATTGGTGTTAACCATTCTGTAGTAACTCTATTGTTAGTTGAGAAGAAACATACAAGAAAGTCGCGAGGGCATATTTGAATTAACATGGGAATAACCTGTTTGCCGTTTGGTGCATTGGCAAGATAAAAGCCAAATGGCCAGCAACAACCACGTGCAAAAAGAGACAAGTATCTGTATGTGCTAATGGGCGTGTGGAAAAGGGTATATGCTCAAAACCATCTACAACATGTTGGCACAGGATGCATATTTAGAATGAGAGTACAAAGAGTATTTGCACATGCAAAGAGCTGGTACTATTGCAGTGTTAAAGATAGATAGTTGTTATGTTAAAACACCCGATACAGAGGACGACTCCGGATTACAGGTACAATTACGACGTAGTTCTTCTGAAAGAAAATCACATATATAATCACATAAGCAAGTACACTAATAAAGGTGTTACAGTTCACTTTTACCGTAAACGTAACAATATAGTTTCATACGTTCATATCTATATAAAAGCGTAGATTTTGTATCATTAAGTGATATTGAAAAACCTGTGTGTTATGTTCGAGAGGAAGTATTATGGTCCGCACATCCTTAATCTGCAACAGCTGAACACAATACGGCTGCTGACTATGTTTATGATTATGTATTACACTACCGGTATTTAGGCCTGTTTCTCATAATATAAAAATTTCCCTTTTATAGCATGTAAATAGGGTTTAGAGGACAGTTATAGCGTTGATTAGACATGCAGAGCACCACACACAATATGCATGTTAAAAAACTGAGTGAATAATCGTATTGGTGAAGTAGGCCTATCTGTGTTAAACGGATGGTAAATATATAAGTTGGGTTTTTCTTTCCGTAAAATTTATAAAATTTAATTTTCCTTAGATTAGGTGAACTTACCAATCTTTTCTTTCTGTAGAATTAATAAAATTTAATTCTCCTTAGATTAGGAAAACTTAACAATCGTTCCTGATGCATTCCTGTACTGGATGTTGTCTTTAGTGATATTGTTTACGTGATTACCGGATGTTGGAAACAGGAAGTGTAGTAGTTCAAATTAAGTATAAAAATTTATAGTGGGTATATAATAGTGATAAAAGCGGGTTGCTAAATTTAAATTAGAAATTTAGAAGGCGGAATAATATAGATTTTAATAATAAAGTGCGTATATATACATTGAAGAAAAATAGTTATCCTAGAGGGCGTTATGATATCCGGTGCAGTGAAAATTATGTAACCAGGTAATGTTGGTGCGTTTCTGTAGGGCAGTACCCGATAACTAGAAATTATAGCCAAAAACGGCAAATTAGACCACGAACCTTAAGTAAAATGAATTTAGAACAAGCTTACAATATTTTGGAAATGCAAGGTACTCGCCAGTTACGTGAGTGATATATAAAAATCCAAACATAAATTTCCGTGGTAATTCGTAAATTGGCTGCCATTTTGTTGAGTTTGTGACCTTACGTAAAATAATTAATTTTGGGATTTAAACTGTTCGTAATGACCGTAATTCTGCAGAGGAAAGCTCAATTCTTAACCATGAAGAACTAAACACTTCCAGTCGCACAATTCCGGGTAGGCCTATGGGGGGCAATGTGTACTTTATTGCTGACATGTCTTGAAAGATCTATAATTGTCCTTTCCACATAGTCATCCATGTTATCGATCGTAGATATGGAATATTAACAGTAAAAAAAAAAAATAGTAAATAACTCATTATATTAGCTATATGCTATAATGGAATAGGCGCTAATTCTTAGCAATAACTCAATGCTAACAGAGATAGTAATTGTCTCATATGCTTCGGCCTAGATAATAATCACATACTTCATTCACGGTTAATACCTCACAGAAATATAGCAGTTTGAATGTGTTATGAAATTGAAGTACTTTGAATAATATGTTTAGGTTAAGTTAGAGTAGGTTAGTTAGATTAGGTTTTCTTTTGTTAGTTAATAATCTCTGATGGGTTTAAATATGTTAAAACGTGATGAATGCAGGTGATAAAATGTAAGAATAATGTTAATTTGAATATTGAAATGTGTCTATATGCTCAAATATCTGAATTATATGTAAACTGAGCGCTCTAAGTATATTGAAATGTGATTATATGTTTATATATGTGAATCACCTGTCAGCTAAGTGCTATTTATTGTAGACAATACATTCGAATTTTTGAATATTGAATAATAACATTAATATGTTTGAATAAGGTGAACAGCTTAACAGACAAATGTAACCTGATAAAGGAATGTGTGATTTGGTATTACCGTAAACTTTTACGATGCGACTCGATGTTGATATGATCTATATGATCAAAGTATACTGAATATCTCAATAGAAGGATATCTAGACTGATTAAAGTGATAAATACTGTAATTTTACAACTAACTACGTAAATGGTCAGAAATATATGTAACAGTCACCGTTTATTGTACTGTTTTATATACATTGCGATACACCAATGAGTTATCAATAGAAAGTCAGAAATAACAATAAAATTGCATATCTAAATTAAAATTTTCCTCTTGAATTTCACGCAACTGATAGAAATGAATATTTGTTTCTTTCTTTCTTCCTCTCTGTCATTGTTGATGTTTGAGTTTTAGTTGTCTATTAACAAAAGAAATAAATGTGTTACTAAACTTCAAAAATTCACTCTTTCATTAGTATATAAAAATAACAATGATAACATTTAAGATAGATAGTAATTCATGGGATGACTGGACACAAGTCTAAAGAGGTATTAGACTGCTCACTGGAATGCCATTGCCACAAGTTCTTGGACGTACAGGTAAACAATTTAATTTTCTTTGAAATGAATAATCGTTGCGCATACTAAATTATAGCATGTTTATGTCGAATATAAGAAATTTGTAGGATTACTGAATCTAATTATTCGGTCTATGGAAAGAATAGTGAAACACTATAGCCAATATTTATGACTGTTGATTACGTAACAATATCGAAATGAAAATCTAAATAGAATAGTGAAGTTCAACACAGGTGAATTCTCTAAGTAAGAATTTCTTTGATTTTTTTTCCTTTTCTTCCTGTCTTTATGGCATGAAAAGCAGCTTGTGAAAGATTACGGCAACAGCCTAGATTAAAATATATATTTTTTTTAATGTAGTAAGCAAATAAGGAAACTACAAAGGCACATACTAATCTATGAAGGACAGTTGACGTTATAGGGGAAGGCGTAGTACCTTTGGAACAATGTACCTTTGAACACTTCTACTTTTCTCAAATTCAAAGCTATCGAGGTGCACTCATTAAATTTCGTTTGAAAGAGAAAGGGGGAAAGGGCATTACAAACTTGATTGGCAGTTGTGTATTGACTGTTGTGCCGAGTAGTGTTCGTTTTAATTTTTTCGTCCCCCACACGAAGATTTTTCGTAGTTACCTTTTGAGTTTTGTACTCTTTGGTTTTCGTAACTTGTAATACTTATTTGCCCAAACTTGAGATAGAATCATTGATTAGTGCAGTGTAATTTTAGTTTTAACTTTAGTGTAATATTTAAGCTAATGGAGAACTTTTTCTCGTAATGGCGATCCCCTTGTACCTATGAACATTAATGCATCGTGTACCTTTGAACGATAAATAATACTATTCAAAGGTACAATCCTGGCATTTGACATTTATGGAATTGCAGAGATTGTAGGAAAAGTGTATAACAGAGCATTCAGTACTGGTAATATAACTAGTGGATTTAAATCAACTGGAATTTTCCCATTGGACCGTAGTATCTAAACCGATGATGATTTTTCTGTTTTTCCTTGTTACTGATCGACCTCCTCCAGAAAAACCAGCTACAAGCACTCGATCTAATTCAGCATCAATCCTGTTTGAACAGCCATCCGGAGAGCCCCAACGAATGGAAGGTAAAACTTCATCCGCTACAGAAAAATATACAAATATAGTGTCATATCAGGTAAGTTCTTTATCAGATTTTCCTGCGACTACTATTGCAACTGCCACAGCCAGCATTTTACAAGAACAAACGACATTACCAAAAAGCAGCACCATGGATGACGGGAACGACAGGAAGAAAACCTGGAAGAACAAAAATTATTACAAGCAACCCCGAAAAGGAAGCTCAAAAAACGAAAACCAGAAATAGATAAGAAAACAGAACGTAGTTGTAAGACCCGGAGACCATTGTGCAAACCTCGAATTTTAAAAGAATTATTGCAAAGTGATTCAGAAGATGATCTTCTTGGCGACATTAGTTTGCATGATATCATTAGTGATACAGACTTCGAAGCCTTGAGGGAAGTTACCCTTAATTCAGAAAATGTTTAGAAGAAATAGAGACATTCTAAGCGAGCATTTGTGCTATTGGTGATTTTGTGTTAGTGCTGTTCTTAAAGAAGAAAGCAGACCCTGAACATTTTGTTGGTGAAATTGTAGATGCTGAAGTCTCAGATTTTCAAAATAGGTTCCTGAAACGTGTTGGAGATACTAAAAAGTTTGTGTACAGTAGTAAGGAAGTATTTGATGTTATGGAATCTGACATTATGGAGTTACTTCCACTGACGAAAATTGAATCAACTACGACGCAGAGTAAGCAACTGATGTTTGAGATTAACTTCAATGGTAGCAACTACAATGTTAAGTAAATTCAAAGTGAATCGGTGTCTTTTAGGTTTTTCTCTTTTCATGGTCTAGGTAGCTATACAGGCCTATAGGCTTTTGAAAAAATATTAAAATCTAAATTAGAGACTAATATGAACCAACTGAACTTTTACAATTCAGTACAATAAAGAAACAACGTTAGGTTTACTAGTTTGCATTCAATTTTCTCCTGGGTTAATTTTACATTGGACTTCACAATGTAAACATAAATAATGATATCCACTATTAGATTTAGCCTATTTTTAGACGGTATTTTCCGATTTTAAGTATTGGGTTTCAAGAAGCGAAGTTGTGTTCAAAGTTGTATATGCTCAAGTTTATTGTTGACAAGTTTTTGTTAGAACATCTCTTCCATTTTGAATTAAAATTAATAAAATTTCAATTCCGGGGAACTTTTTATAGCTAAACCTTTTATTACAATTGATAACTGTTAATATGTGTGGTTTCTTTTTTATATTATTGCCGCAGAAACGTTGTAATTATCACTTTATTCAAAGGTACAAGAGAGTATGTTCAATGGTACAACTGTGAGCAAAACAAATGACGCGTCTCTTTATTTTGAAGTTTTTTGAAAATATCTCCATTTTCTTTATATGTTCGAAATTTTGGAAGACTTCCCCAGCAGGACTGGTTAACAACAAACCCGTTTTTAATATTTGTGTTAGATATTAGCTTAAAATAAATAAATTAGAAGCAAAAAATTTACCACATGAGGTAAGTAGACCGAAGAAGAACAACTCAAGTAACTGATATTCTATGTAAAAGCAACCAATTTTAGATTGATGACGCTTCTTACCTTCAGCACATAATCTTTACGTTAGAGAGTGAGACAGAAAAATCCTGTTTTTTCCTCCCCTATGACCATTCATCTTAAACTTCTACATACCATGGTTCGTTTCACACAATTTCGGTGCTCCTTCAAAGACATTCATATAATAATAATATTATTAATAACAATAATAATAATAATAATAATAATTGTTATTATTATTATTATTATTATTATTATTATTATTATTATTATTATTATTATTCCTGAATATGCCACCCTTACATAATGTAGTAACCTTAGACATTTTAGTTTAAACTGCTTCCTTTAGTAATAATTTGAGCAACCACGTAACAAAATTTAAAATGTAGGAGAAGCACGTTGTTTTATTTTGCCCCTCTCTTTTCAGCACCCTCCCGAAAGAAAGTATTTAATTTCAGACAAGCAGGGCAGACAAAATGAATAAGAAATATGTTTAGAGCATCCTTTCCTCCGTGAATGGAATATCACTTAGCATTTTTTATTCTACTGAAGGTGACCCTAGGCCGTTATGGTTAGGTAACAAAAGAAATACGTAATATATTTATAGCGCCCCTTGACTGTAATATTACCGCTTTATTTGTTCGAGGTCGCCCTACACAACCAAGGGCGCAAAAAGAATAGGAAAAGTGTCTAAAGATTACAAAACACTTTATATTTTGTCAGAAGCATGGCAGTGTATACACAGCATTGCTTTCGTTAACAAGTGTTTCACCCTTGAGTCGCTTATAAAATTAGGCAGAATCAATTTTTGCCGATCATTGCTCTAGAGGGATTTGTCCAGGATTTTTTGGTGTCGGGCTAATAACGATTAGTATGTTTATTTACATCACCGCTAAAGAAATAGCAAACTATCAAAAACGAACTTACTTAGGAAAGATCAGACCCTCCTTATATTTAGCCAGAGCCCATTCTGAAAAATTGCATCTGGTGTTCTGGGTGAAAGATCTATGGGACTGTTAGAAAAATATATATTCCCGTTTCCGCGCTGATGGTAGAATATCTGAAACAGTTATTAAATTACGTTCGAAGCATAGGCATAAACAGCGTCCCGCAACCCTGTGGCGTGGGAAACGCACAAGGCTGCAAAGCCAAAAAAAATATATAGGAAGTACGCAGGGGCGGACCAGGCCAAATTTTTACCCGGGCAAAGTGACTTTTTGGTGCCCTCCTCCCCTAGTACTAGCCTATATTTTACAATTTATCATGTTTTTAATATTTTAAACCCATTTTTCAAAAAGACATTCATTACTTAGGAAAACTTATCAAAGAACATGGCTCGCTTTAAACAATACGAACTCCGCTCCCCCGCTTGGCCAAGTGGCTAGCACGCCTGCCTTCTGTGGTCCCGGGTCCAATTCCCGTTGGGTTACTGTTGAACGATAAACCTGGTTCGGATTCCACTATAATCAATATCCACATCTCCTTTGGCCATTAAGGCATAACCGTGGAAGCTAAACTCAAGCAAACAAACAAACAATACTTACTCCCCCTCCACTCTTTATTCTACATTGTGTCGTCGTTGTCTGCTGGGTGCCGGGTCATGTCGGCGTCCGGGGAAACGAACTTGCTGACACAGCTGCCAAGAACGCCGCCTTGGCCGGGGTTGCACTGGAGCATAGCCTTCCCTGCTCCGATCTTCGTTCGTATTTTTCTATCTTGATGCGCTCTCACTGGCAAGCAGATTGGGACCAGGCGATTGAAAATAAATTGCACGCAGTCAAGCCACTCCTAGGAGAGTGGCGTACGTCCTTGTTCGCTCGTCGTCGAGATGAAGTACTCCTGGCGCGTTTGCGTATCGGACACTCTCATCTGACGCATGGCTACTTGCTGCGGAGATTGAACCGTCCTTACTGTGAGGAGTGCATAGTCCCGCTGAGTATTCGGCACATTCTTGTTGAATGTCCTGAATACTCAGCTCTCAGAGAACGTTTCAGATTGCCTTCTGCTCTTGCCCGTGCTTTGGGGGATTCAAGTGTTATGGTTCGCCGCGTACTTGAGTTTAATGCTTCTGGGGTTGCTCACGTTCTTTGAGCTGTTTTAGTGTGTTTCCGCTGTTTTATTGCTGCTGCATTTTTAATTTCTGTTATCTTTTATTGTGTTTCTATATATTGTTATTGTTATATATTTTAATTTATTTATTGTTTTATTTTCTTTTTTTATTCCATTTGTCTTCTTTAGCATCAGTTTTGTTTTTCCTATTCCTTTAGCCTTTTTCTTCCCATCTTTTAATTCAGAGCAACCGTGTTTATCGTGACGGGGACATATAGCCTAGCTGCTGACGTCCCCATTACCCCCCTAATCACTCACTCACTCTCTATTCTACATGCCATCTCTCCATTTGTCGATACAGTCCCCTTACTACTATGAAACTCTCATCTTCCATGGTGAAATGGAAAAATATTATGTAATTGCCTCTACTTTACAAGAATATAAACCAAAAAAGTCAGTAGGAAACACATTATAAAATTTACTTTTTGAAGCTCGTTTTGGCGCCCCTCTGACTCTGGCGTCCCGGGCAGTCGCCCGGGTTGCTCGGCCCTTGGTCCGTCTCTGAAAGTATGGACGCATAACTAAGGTCTGCGGGCGTGAGGTTAACCTTCATGTTATGCCACTGGTTTGACGTGTTTGAAATGTTCAGTAACTGATCGGTTAGTGAAATAATTTCGACGGTTACTGATATTTAAAGTTTAGCTAAGATAAAGTTACCTAACCAAATACATTTGATATCGCGATGTCACAATTTGATTTTCCCTCACATAAAAAAGAGGAAACAATAGTAATAAAAACCCTTGCTCGTACTGAGCTCGAATTAATAAACTAATTCGTTGAGACTAGTTGTTCTGACCAACTGAGTTTCGATTTCTTACGCGAAAGAAGTCTGTTATATTACGAGGCATGCTTTTCATTATGATCGTGCTGTTAATTTACTCTTTCGATAGGTAATTTCCACTGTTTGCTTTATCTATGTAAATAAATGTATAGATTCATATATTAAGAGTCTTTGGGTAATGTGTGTAATAATTTCACGACAAATATACTTGCTTAAATGTATGCTATGATTGGCCCTGATTGTCTGTTCCTATGGAGTTTGGAAAACAAATACGTCAAAACTGTACGAAGTAATACGAACACGGTTTAAGAACAGGGACGTAACTGGGTTATCACTCGATTGACCTTGAGGGCAAATCACCAAAGGGTAGCTATAAACGAAAGTTCAGCATGCATTTCTGTGGAGTTCTGTTCAGTATTGCTATCGGCCAACATTTTACAAACCGCACCTTTCAATAGAGCGCAATGGCAAAGAACCAAAGGGGAAGAATTCTTGCCCTTGTTAACGTGGGGTATCACCATGCCCAATAAAAATGTCGCGTCTCCTTGAAGTGATACTTTATCAAAAATAACTCGTTTTCCTTTATATATTCGAAGTTTCTGAGGGTTTCAAAATGAGGAAACGTTACTGACAAACTAGGACGCATTTAGGGATGGGTCCAGGGGGTCTGGACTCCCTATGAAATTCCAACTTTTCTGTAAATTTAACCTAATTTTGGGGGTATTTTTAAAACTTTTATTATAATTTATCCTAATATTGAAGTCGGGCCCTTTCAAATAGATTTGGACCGCTCCCGAAATAAGTTCCTGCATACGTGCCTGCTGACAAATATATTTTCAATATATTCGTTAAATAATAAAGTAAAATACAGAGATGGAGTGGGTCGGTGGGTCAATTGAGTCGTTTTCTGAGTGGGTCAACAGCATGTGACCCACCACCCACCATGAACCACTGCGACCCACCGACTCAGTCTGATCTACCGACCCACTCTGCTCACTGCATGTAGACAGTATCTTCTGAAGACTGGTAAATTTGTCTTCGTTTTACTTTCAAGACCTTCATTTTCCTTCCTTTTCCATTTGTTTCTGTCTACTTACCTGAGGGGAGTTTATCTAACCGAGTGAAAAGGAACTTCAGGCACTTTTGGATATTGATATTTATAATAATAGCAATATGGCTTATACTACTACTTGGCTTTCGAGACCTGTGAGCTTTTAGAGAAGCTAACTACTGGCAAAAATACATTTTTGAATCACTTAATATATAAATGATTATATAAAAATTGAATGTAACTATGTGCGCCTGATTATCACGGTCAAATTGCAAAGTCAAATGAAATTACTTTTGGTATATAGTTAGGGCTTAATCCAAACTGGGATGTTATATTGCTTTCATTATAATACATAATATCCTAAGGAGGCAGTGAGGATCCGAATTTTTGCGAAAAAGGTATCTCGCAAGCCGTTAAACTTACGAAACTGAAATTCAGTGTATTAACTCTTTATTGAAAATAAACAGAATGTATCCTAGCATTTTTTTTAATTCTCCTTTGTTGAGGGGGCACTCTCTATATATGGAAAATTGGTAGTGAGTTGGTTTGTAAAAATGATCGAAAACGATCGATATTAGTTAAGCAAAAAATCAGAAACAAAAAATACAGTGCTTTGCTTCATATATCCATTACTTTCTACTATAATAATTGCTGATGCTTATGTTTATTATATGGAACGCTTACAGCACAGGGCAATCAACCCATAAAGTTGTGAGAAAAATAGACATAAAATTTGTACTGTAAGCTTAATTACACGGAAATTTTAAGTTTGGATTGTACGCATAATTATATGGAAAATTTTACTTTTTTCCTTTACATTGGTCTACTTACCTTGGTTTGGGACTTTCAAATTTCATCCTTTTTTCCACTGAAAGTTTTTTTGGAGTGCGTTCAGAAATTAACACCTGCAAGAATACTCTCTTAGTACAAGAATATTTTAGGCACACACTAATTTCCCCCCACCTCGAACTGTTTTAATTTCTCCACTGATAAACACTTTACCATTTGATATTGTAAAGGTCAGATCCACCATTATTGTAACAGAGTGATGCTTGAGCGATTGACTAGAAATTCAAACTCCGATTAGTAACAATTTCACAGTCTTGTTTTATTACAAGTGTAAACTCTTTAGTCAGTACAGAAGAGGCCGTGGATCGTGTTCAGAGTTGATGACGATGGATTTTGGTGAGTCAGAGTAGGCCACAGTGGATGAGTGGTTCATGGTGGGTGCTGGGTCAGAGTGGGTCACGGTGGGTCGTGGGGCAGTGGGTCATGGGTCACGGTGGGTGGTGGGTTAGTGGGTCGTGGGTCAAGTTTTCATTGACCCACGCCAACTCTGGTAAAATAACTAAAGTAGGAGCAAAAAGCTTCAACACGGGCTAACTTTTGTCCACTACCAATATTGTTAGAAGGGATATTAATAACAAAAACACGTAGTCAATGCTGAATCTTGGAACTTCACCCCGAACAGGAAGCATATTTTCGAAATACACTCAGCCCTAGCCAGAAGGCATTGTAAGCGAGTTACGTTTGGCAACATCGCATGCAAACTAATGAATGCTGAATTGCATTCTAACCCATTCTTACTAGGGATGGTCATAAAGATCCGATTCCAGACCTGGATCCGAAAACCCGGTTCCAGACCTGGATCCGAAAACCCGGTTCCAGACCTGGTTCCGAAAACCCGGTTCCAGATCTGGATCTGAAAACCCGGTTCCAGAACCGGATCTTAGGAACCTGTTCCAGACTTGGATCCGAAAGCGCTCAATGACCCGTAAAGGAGGCACAAAGTTCATCTTCAAAACACTGCAAAGAGGACCATGCGCTTGTGCCCTCCCCGCCCAGACCCGCTTGTGCCTCCAGAAAAAAAAATTGGTCCACCAGTGGATGTTTAGCCAAATGAGTTGGCCAGTTACCCAGTTTATTTAGCCAAATGAGACAAGCGGCCGCCGCCTGGGCGCCTGCCTGTTGCTTCCACCATTTCATCTAGCACACTGTTCACAGTCTGCCAGCAGCTCGGGTTTAGCGTAGAGATGGTCACAAAGTTTCTGTTCCAGCGGAACCGGTTCTGCGAGGAACTGGTTTTTGGAGATCCGGTTTTCAGAATCGGTTCCGGACCTGAATCCGAAAATTCGATTCCAGAACTGGATCCGAAGAACCGGTTCCGGAACCGGATCTTCTAGAACCGGATCCCTTCAGACTCGAAAACCGGTTCCACCAGGAACCGGTTCTGGCCATTCCTAGTTCCTACTACTACTACTACTTTTGCTATGGATCTGTATAGTACAGGGGCAAACTTATTTTAATGAAAGAAGTTTAATGAAAATTTTAAAAAATAATCGTTAAATCACTTTTTGAACATTATTTTTAATCTTATTTTAACAAAAGAAGTGTTATAAAAATAATAACTTTCTTTAGGCAGGGTTTGAACCCACGCCGAAACCAATTTTCCTTACTATCATGTTGTGCTAGCTCAGTCGACTACGTGAGGCGACAGTATCTGGCGTTTACTTTGTGCTATATTTATGCCATGACTCGTGATGTCACCAGCAGGATCACAATATAGACGTCATTATTTTTCCTACATTGCAGAGCCCCCGAGATTTGATCATTGTCTACTCGGACCGAAATTGTCATTTAAAACCAACATTTTAATATGAAGCCAAAAATTCCTTTAAAATAGATGAAAACTTTGAAAGTTTTAAGAATTTTAATATTTTTGCCTTTTACCATACGGGGTCATAACATCTACACCGAAGAGCCCCCCGAGATTTGATCATTAACCACTCGGACTGAACTTCTCATTTGCAACCAGAAGTTTAATATGAAGCCAAAAATTAAACTTTTACATCAATTTGAAATAAGTGGGTTCCGGTTCACCCCACTATTATGTTTAGTTTAGTTAAGTGGTAATTTGTGACAGCTTCACATCATCAAAAGATTCTTTCACTTCACCGCCTCTCGCCAGGAGTCCGTGCTGGATCCGCAACTAGAATCAATAGACACTTCTCCTATTCTTTTTGTCATCCTTGGTTGTGTAGGGGCTCCCTCGAACAAATAAAGAAGCAGCAAAACCTAATATATAGCCCCCTCGTATTACAATCAAGGGACGCTATATATTAGGTATTTCTTTAGTTACCTAGCCCTAACCGCACAGCGCCATCTTCGGTAGAATAAAAATGCTATGTGATATTCCAATCATGAAGGGGGAGAGGATGCTGTAAATATATTTCTTATAATTTTGTCTGCCCTGCTTATCAGAAATTGCTTTCTGTTGAGAGGGTACTGAAAGCACTTTAAACTAAGATGTCCAAAGTTACTACATTATGTAAGGGTGGCATATTCAGGAATAATATAATAATTATTATTATTATTATTAATGTCTCTGGAGGAGCACCGAAATTGTGTGAAACGAACCATGCTATGTAGAAGTTCAAGATGGGTAAATCATAGGGGAGGAAAAATAGGCATTTTCTGTCTCTCTAACGTAAAGATTATGTGCTGAAGGTAAGAAGCGTCATCAATCTAAAATTGGTTGCTTTTACGCAGAATATCAGTTACTTCAGTTCTTCTCCTTCGGGCTACTTACCTCATGGGGTAAATTCAAAACAATCATTGTTAAACTTTTCCGTAATTAAATATATATAAGGAAAATTAAACATTTAATAGGGAAATCTGTTATCGAAGTGTCCAAAAAAGTAGATAGAAGACTATTTAATGATAAACATTGTGAAACTTTATAAAATTATCCAAATTAGAATTAACGTTTACTGAAAAACATTCATTATGCACCAGCGAGCATATTTTGAGCAGTGAGCACAGGGAAAATAATTACGAAACTGTTTGCAAACAAAAATTAGGGACACTAATGCAAGTGCGACAACGACTTTTTTTCTTTTTTTCTTTTTTTTCTTTTTTTCTTTTTCTTTTTCTTTTTTTTTTTTGTATCTTCATGAGTTTTACACATATGTTACAATTTGATTCTTTCCCACATAAAAAATAAATAAAATAACCACAGTAATAAAATGCCAGTTGCATCTCTTTGGGGTTCGAACCAGTTACCTCGGGCATGCAGACTCGTTGCTTTAACAAACTGAACTATTTGTTTTCTTACGCAAACTGAACCTGTTCTACGGTAAAGATGATTTTTCATTACGATCGTCCTACGAATTCGTTCTTTTCCATAGGCAATTTCCACTATTTGCTCTATCTATACGTTAGTATTTAGTATAGGTTCATATATTTGGAGTTTGCAGATAATGCACGTAATAAGGCACATTAGAAATGTTTCGTTAAAATTTGCGTTTGTAGATTTAATCCACGTTTCTCTCAATGACATGGATGTCGCTGCTTCGTGTTGAACTGCAGAATTCCCTCGCGTTCTTGAAAATTTCCCACTTTAGCAGAGTTGGTAATTCTCGTAATTTCGGTCGATTTAATGTTTTTCGCTTCTAATTTATTTGTTTTAAGCTAATATCTAACACAAATATTAAAAACGGGTTTGTTATTAACGTTTCCTGCTGGCGAAACCTTCCAAAATTTCGAACACATAAAGAAAACGGAGATATTTTCAGAAAACTTCAAAATAAAGAGACGCGTCATTTATTTTGCTCATAGTAGTACATGACCATAACGTACACACACTCATGTCCAAAATTATTGCCGCATGTCTATAAATATGTTGTAGAAATATAATTTGATAACGAATTCGCCCGGTATTTCTTATAATGTTAGTATTTTTTTCTATGTGTATAATCGGCAAAGACACGTATGTCGCAAATTTCATGTCAAAAGAGCAGTAAATAAGAACAATAAAACGAAAATAAAACTTTCTTGTCCATTTAGCAACATTTTGATTTATTCATTCTAATTTTCGTATTTATAATTCTTTTTCTATGTAATTTACCACAGACATACATTTCCCGATTATACACACAGTATCGGTATTAAAAGTACCCTGCAAAATCATTATCGAATTATATTCTTACAAGAAGACAGTTATGCGACAGTCATTTTGGACATGAGTGTACAGTGAACAAAACGGATATGTTCTTATTTTATCTTATAAAACCTACCTTAGTTATGTAACACGTTTAAAAATTATCCTGTCTGATAGCGAAGAGATGGCATTTCAAATATACGACAAAAATTAGGGGAAAAGTGCTGAATATTAGCACCAAAATTTCGAAAACTCTAAAAGTGTTCACAGGTACAATTCCTTCCCCTACTAATAAAGGCACATACTAATCTACGTAGGACAGTTGATGTGAACAGTATCCTAAGAGCGTAATGAAAGCACAAGAGCTGTTCACACTATCCACACCTGATGAAACAGGGATGATTATACTGATGCTGCTGACAATCCGATGATGTTTCAAAGTCAAAACAAAATGACATGGAAATCTGGGAAATTTTTCCGGATGATCAAGATATCCAGCCGTGTAGAGGGCATACTTAATGAAATTGATGTACCGGGAAACACTAAACTGGATGCGTGTAAACGTTTAGAGGCGAATGAAGTTGTCATACATGAAACCCATCAATATGTAATGCAGCATCCGTTGTAAACTTAACGTACTGTTTGTACGTGCGAAAGAATCCAACGTCGAGAGCTTGAATATGTCCGGTGCATTTAGAGGATATCATTTTTTTATAAAACTCAATATTATCCAGAACAGTGGAATGAATCAGTTTATCATCTTTGTTACAAGACCACTAACCAACCAGCAACATTATTCAATTCTCTTGCACATGTGGCGAAAATACTTCCTGAACAAAAAACTTCAAATCATCCTTGCACATATTTTCTGCTTTTCTAAGAAGTGTCTTAATATTCGAAGGGATGTCAGGCATCTTTACAGGGAATCTACCCATAAGTTCAGCGGATATAAGAAATAATGGAAGTAAGTTTCTCATTTATTGATGAAATGGGCATTATCTTTTACGAATGTGTAACTACCGTCCTGTCGTTGATCCTTATGCCTCAATACACTTGCTGGACACATTATTAGCAAGTGTTCTGCCCGAATGCATTTCTTTCTCGAATCTAATTTAATCTGTGTTAAAAACTTGACTTAAATTGAGGTTTTTATTTACAATCACGGACTTTTTCAGTAACATACTTTATTGCAGTTCGATGTAACTTTTGGGTCAGTTCATTTCAAATCATCCAGCTAAAATATCAAATGAAACCCATAGTCTCAAAATGTGCATGACAATTTTTCTGTTTACTTTACTTGCCATCCTTATTGATCACACCAAATTTTAATTTGATACCTTATATACTTTTTTGGTTATTTATTTTTTTTTTTTTTTAGTTTGGTAAAATATACGTTTTTGTTGTTGCCGAGGGTTAAAGAGATTACGACATTGATATACTAAAAGGATCATAACTTTGTTAATTCTCATCATATCACAATGATTTTTTCACTAAAATGATCACAATGAGATACAGAATAAGGTAAAAATACATTCAGCTACTTCTACTTGAATTGTTGTAGTAAATATTAGCTCAAACCTGGATATTACGATTTTTTTTTAAGAAAAAACATAAAATTTTAAAATACAGTAAAAACTTAAAGGCACTACATAAACCAAAGTATTTTATATGTATTTATAAGCCTAAAGGCATGAGCTAATGTGTTCTGAAAGAAAAACTGTGGGTTTTTAACTGCAAATATTTTTAAACCATATCTCTTTAGAGTACGGCCAGGTATTTCAAGAAAATCGTAGACCTTCACGTTGGCAGCCCTAGCGTTGTCCCTAATTGTCAGAGAGACATGAACCATATCTCGTTACAAAGTTTATGGAACACAGATTCCAACAAGGTAACTTCTGTGCCCCCTTGTTTCCAACCCACAGAAGAAGAAGAAGGAGAAATATGGCTTTTTTTTCAAAAAAAATATTTTGTCGGACTCTGGCAACACTATTCATTGTCATACGCAGGAAAAAAATTCTCGCATACACACTAGACATTGGGTGGAATCATATAAAAATAAAGAGCGTAGGTGCAATAGCTTGCGAGATAAAAATTCGAAACCTCGTATATACTATGGTCAACCTGTATATATTTTACGAAGGAGCTGTGGTCTACCCTCAGGTTGGCAACCCTGGCGACTTCCCTAATTGTCACAGAGACGCGAATGATACCTCGTTGCAAAGCTTACAGAACACTGGTTCCAATCAGGTAACTTTTGTCCCCCCCCCCTCCCCGGTTCCCAACCCACAAAAGATGATGAAAATTATCTTTGACTTTTGTGGGACTTTGGCAACACTGTTTTTTGTCATAAAAGAAAAATCGCTTTCTCCTACGGATTCGTCATGGGGAGGCACAGTCTAGGTTCATTAGGAGCCGAGCAACAGAGGTTTGAAGTACTGGCGCTAGAAAGGGATGAGCCAGGCATCTTCTAAGGGTTAAAATAGTGCACATTTTACTTGCTGAAAAACTCATTGAATGATTTACATGTAAGGCGTAATGAAATAATGACATTTTAATCAAGCTGAAGATGTTAAATTATTTAAGCTGCAGTAAATTTATCAATGTTTTAGAACTAATACAACTGCGCATAAGCTTTTACAGTAAACTTTAAAATCAAATAACCAAAATATAATTTTATTATTTTTACTCATAAGCGCTTTCGATAACTGTCTTAGTTTTTAGTAAATTAAAAATATATTTAATGTATTTAGAAAGTAAGATTGTTTCACAAAGTATTTCACAAATCAAAACAGTTCGTTGGAATCTTATATCAGTTTAGTTAGCAATTTCGTTCGGTATCTTGAGGAGTGCGAATCCTACAGCCCTCAGGTTCATGAAAAAGACTTTGGATTAAACGCTACATGGTGTTTTTTTGCCACCAGCCATGGGAAGTGTCCTTGTGACGGTATAGGTGGCACTGTCAAGCGCACCGTGACAAAAGTAAGTCTCCAACGTAGTCCTGGTAATGCTATTGATAATTTCGAAATTTTTATTGATTTTTGCAAGGAAAATATAGAAAATATAAAGTTCACAATGATTAGAAAAGAAACATTGATAGAGGCACGAAAAAACTTAGAAGGGCGTTTCACTCAAGCCATAACAGTACCTGGAACACGTAGTTTTCATCATTTTGAGCCCAAATCTGAAGACTCCACAACTTTTGCACAATATTCAACTTTTCTGGAGAAAATCATTCGGTAAAAATGCCTGATGTGGGTGTGCACAATTACATTGCATGCCTTTATCATGACCGGTGGTATTTTGGATTAGTTTTGTCAAAACATGAAGATAAAGGGGACGTTAAAGTTAAATTTATGCATCCCCATGAGCCTGCTCCATCTTTTCACTGGCCCCCAAAAGATGTTTGCTGGATTCCTATGAGTAACATAATTTCATGTGTAACCCCCCCCCCCCCAGTCACAAAAGCATCCGGAAGAATGTATTATTTTTCCGAAAAGGAAATAGGTTCAATCAATTTTCAGTGTAACAAGATGTTAAAACAAATGCAAGCCCAGAAATAAAATGTTGTTAGTGTTTTATTTAAACATTTTCTGTAATTCCACTTCAGGACCTCTATGGTGTAAATAGTAAATGAACCACTTCAGGACTTTAAGATGATTTGGTAATTTCTTTTTTCGTTCACTGATTATATTCAATCTGTTGTATGTGATGAATATGTATAATTCATTAAACTCATAGTGAAGAGCTATTTTCTTCTTCTTCTGTGGGTTGGGAACCGGGGGGGGGGGGGGGCACAAAAGTTACCTGATTGGAACTAGTGTTCCGTAAGCTTTGCAACGAGGTATCATTCGCGTCTCTGTGACAATTAGGGAAGTCGCCAGGGTTGCCAACCTGAGGGTAGACCACAGTTCCTTCGTAAAATATATACAGGTTGACCATAGTATATACGAGGTTTCGAATTTTTATCTCGCAAGCTATTGCACCTACGCCCTTTATTTTTATATGATTCCACCCAATGTCTAGTGTGTATGCGAGAATTTTTTTTCCTGCGTATGACAATGAATAGTGTTGCCAGAGTCCGACAAAATATTTTTTTTTGAAAAAAAAAGCCATTTTTCTCCTTCTTCTTCTTCTTCTTCTTCTGTGGGTTGGAAACAAGGGGGCACAGAAGTTACCTTGTTGGAATCTGTGTTCTATAAGCTTTGTAACGAGATATGGTTCATGTCTCTGTGACAATTAGGGACAACGCTAGGGCTGCCAACGTGAAGGTCTACGATTTTCTTGAAATACCTGGCCGTACTCTAAAGAGAAATGGTTTAAAAATATTTGCAGTTAAAAACCCACAGTTTTTCTTTCAGAACACATTAGCTCATGCCTTTAGGCTTATAAATGCATATAAAATACTTTGGTTTATGTAGTGCCTTTAAGTTCTACTGTATTTTAAAATTTTATGTTTTTTCTTCAAAAAAAAAATCGTAATATTCAGGTTTGAGCTAATATTTACTACAACAATTCAAGTAGAAGTAGCTGAATGTATTTTTACCTTATTCTGTATTTCATTGTGATCATTTTAGTGAAAAAATCATTGTGATATGATGAGAATTAACAAAGTTATGATCTTTTTAGTATATCAATGTCGTAATCTCTTTAACCCTCGGCAACAACAAAAACGTATATTTTACCAAACTAAAAAAAAATAACTAAAAAAGTATATAAGATATCAAATTAAAATTTGCTCATCTTTGGTTATTTTGGACATGGAATGAGTAATTTTTCGTCACACAATACTGTTAAGCTTTTATTATTATTATTATTATTATTAATAATAATAATAATAATAATAATAATAATATTATTATTATTATTATTATTATTATTTCATCCATAATGAAGTGCTTTGAATTGAGGAGTAAACGTTGGATACATGTCGTTCTTTATATGCATCCCTCGCTTTCTAATTGTCCGATCATGAACTGTTCCATTCATGATCAGCGTTCTTTTAAAACGTTTTAATACTTCAACGTTTATTTTTCTCACAGACACTTTGTTTCGGCTTCGTTCAAAGTTATGAACGGGCTTTCAACTCCCTTGCAGAAACTAGTAGCGTGAAAATACCGATGACGCGTTCGTTATTTTACCGGACGTATTTTCTGTCTCAATCCAGTAGTAATACGCATTTTCTAACTGTTCCTTCGTATATTTTGTAGTATCCTTATTAGATGGGGATGGAGCGTATGGCAAACTACTGCTCTCGTCGGAATTACTCTCTCTTTGAGCATGCATTGATGCGTCTGTTACCCAGTTTCTTCCGAGGGTCACTGTTACTACTCTCATCACGGTCACTGTCTCCCTCGTCCTCATCTGACACGCTATGATCTATCTCTAACGTTTGATATTCTTCGACAACTATATCATTATTCACTAATAACTTCTTGATGCGTTCAAAACATTTCCGATCTTCGGCACAGGGATCATTGTCGCGCATCCCAAACTCACGAACTAATAATGACACAACTCTTGGGGATTCATACTTATGCCCACAAGAAGAAATAATGTTTCAAATCTTGAATTAGAAGGTAACTTGACACTTTCTAGCATTTCCTCAACAGTAGCTCACCGATGAAGGGCACATTAAACTTCCTACCAACCATTCTGTCTAACTCGACTACTTCACTGAAAAGCAGAAATAAGTGAATGAACTTTTACGCTTATTTTTTGTCAGCAAACAGCACACACAGTAGGTGGCACGGACGTACACTTGCTCTCTTCGTTCTCTGTCGTCAAAGATCATATTTCCCTTACACGCAACTATTCTGTATGTAAACACACTTTTCTTTGGTCTCCATGCAAACCAGAGTTTGCGTCATACTGGTAAGATTTTCACAGAGCACCTATGCGTCCTTCTTGTCTGTTACTTAACTTACAATAGAGTTACTACAGAATGGCTAACATCAATGAATTCCTAGTAACATTTCAGTGCTATTTGATATGTCACATGACCCACTTTCTCTTTTACAATGTGATTTCACATTGAAGATGGTCATTTTCAATATGCCGACCATGATGTTCATATTCCCCAACATATAGCAGGTTTTATTATGTATCTACTACTAAATATTTTACCTTCATTTCTGTAGCCATTCACTCGCGGAACGAGTGATTCCTTAGCTTTCTGTGTTGTTGAGCCCTACGATCGGCCATATTTCTTCCTGCTCTCATGCTTCCCCATGTTGCACTCAGCCGCTATAAATTTGCATATGTACAATCATGTCCAAAATGTCGCATATCTATAACTATCTTGTAAAAATATAATTTGATAATGATTTTCCAGGGTACTTTTAATACCGATACTATGTGTATAATCGGGAAATGTATATTTATGGTAAATTTCATAGGAAAAGAATTATAAATACGAAAATTATAATGAGTAAAATAAAATGTTGCGAAATGGACAAGAAATTTTTTTTCGTTTTATTGTTCTTATTTACTGCTTTTTTTGACATGAAATTTGCGACATACATGTCTTTGCTGATTATACACATACTAACATTATAAGAAGTATCAGGCAAATTCGTTATCAACTTATATTCCTAGAAAAACATATTTATAGACATGCGACAATAATTTTGGACATGAGTGTACATAGTTTCATACCCTCTTTCATATCTGATACATGTCGTTCCGCAGCTCGAGTACCCCATTCGGACCCTTCTCTGGTGAGAGAGCGTCACGGACTGTCGCTTCCACTTGACCGTGCATTGGGCAATGATATCGATTATTGCTGGGTCTGTATTGCTTTTTCTTCATTGTGATACTAGGAAGGCAGTAGGACAGTATGGTTAATGAAATATGGCCCAAAATTATCATAAAATGTGAAATTTTAATTTCTGTTGAACTAAAATATTGTTCAAATATAAAATATAAAGTCAATAGATCACATCGAGTGAACAAGATAACATGTATGAGGGTGAATTCTAATATGTATTACCTGACCAGGATAGCGGTGCGGTTTTGGAGATATGGCGCTGCTGTTTTGTTTACATCAGTTCCATGGCAAGCGCAGTGGGACAGGGGAGCGGAAAGTTTCACTCTGCAGTGTATCCAACAGTTTTTAAAAGTTGCAGTTTAGGTGTTATACATAACCTAATCTGTTTACGCTGAATAAAGAAAGTCATAAGTTATATAGTTGTTGTGAACCATTCCTGCAGTGATGCAGATGTATTGTGAATAGTGATATATGAATGGAAATTGCCAATTTAATAACAGCATAGCACAATCGACAATTCAGTGAGCTTCTACCGTGTATTAAGCAGATTGTATAAAAATTGGTTACGCTTTATTCAATTTTATTATAAAACAGGAGCAACTGTAAAACGCAGGAATGACAATGTCAATGACTAAAAGGTTAATTTAAGGTTGATAGCTTAGAGATTTGTGAAATACCTTGTAACTGTAAGTTGAAATCAAGGTTAAGGCTCACAATGCTTGTGTTTGTTTTAACGGTTGACAAATAAATTGTTTTCTCGAGTTTTGGCCAGGGAAGAATTCCAATATGTTTCCATTCGAGAACTGTGAAAGTCCTCTCCGTTGGTCTATTGGCTAGTGCATGTGCTTCTACTGTACGTGGTTCTGGGTTTGATTCACGGTGAGAGACCAAAATTTAATTTTACAATCCTTCACTTTCATTAATCACCCGTGTCCTCTAGCATAAACAACATAATCATGGGACCTTTCGGGATTGATTTGTAAAATTTGATATAGTGTATCCTTCTTTTAGGATTATTATAGAAATCCAGCCCATTGGTAGAGTTCGAGTAAAAGTATTGATAAAACATCAGTGTATATCAGGGGTCGTGTAAGCGTAAGTATCATTGCTTCAGCACACAATAAATTCACAACTTTTATTTATGAGGAAAGAAATTTCCCCTGCACTTCCTCTGAATTTCTCTCAGGTTCTAGCTATCATGTGACAAAGAATTAAATCTACTAATTGCTTACACACACAATATAATTTTGAAATTTGGGAGCCTAGTGTTATCTTTCTGTCTGTAGTATATAATAATGATGATACGTTATTCTCTTGAACATCTTAATTTCATTTGTCGATTGACTTCAGAGGACTGAGTTTAGCCTGTAAGTACAAGTTGCCTATAGTTAAAACATATCAGATGTACGATCTTGTTTAATACAACCTGCCCCTTCCCCTCCTCTATGTGAAAAGCCCTATATTGTTTACTCACATATGAAATTCAAAGACAAAGGCACTCGTCTTTATCTAGTTGTATTTTTATTTCAAGTGTAAGTATTAAAATGTGCTACGCATGGTTGCAAGAGGTTGAGTGGCTTTTGTTAATACTGAACTTAGGAACCTAATATTGGGACTCATCTTCTTCATGAATTGATGTAAGAAGCGGCCGCGTGATTTCCGGCCAATTATTTCATCACTGGTATCTATGAGCAAAGTTAACAATAGTGGAAAACAAACTTCGTTCTTCTCAAACTTGATACTTTGAAAAACGTATGAAAGTGGTTTCGTTATTTAAATACATATTCACTCTAATCAGTTTCAGAAGTAATATTAATCTTTATAATAACGTAATGGCTGTAAGAGTTACCTTGAAATTGGATTTCTTTTCTTTTTTTCGTAATTCGGAGATTTTTCTGAATTTCACTGAAGTTATAAGGAACCTTCAATTATCAAGCCCACTTTAATTGCCCCCCCCCCTTCACCCTCAATGCTACATTGGGTATATTTGCAACGTAGTGCAGCCTGAAGGAACCATGATCGTGCATATTTGATTTTTAGCTCGCTTGCTCATAGCGTTGCCCTCGAGACAAGAATTCAGATTTTCTCGTCTCGTGCCCTAAATATTTGTGAAAGTCTCGTCTCGAATCAAAATTTTCTCGTCTCGTTTTGTAACTTTTTGTACAAAATGTGTCCTGATTTCCGTCTTAGTTTAATGTTGAATTTATCACAATTCTTCCAGGTTATGGGGAGTCTACGAAAGATTGATATAACAACATTTAAATCATATTTATTATTGAAATAAATTGTGTAATGACTTACGTATCTTTAAACGTTGATAAATGCTCTTTCTTGTGTTCATACTATCACCTTATCAAATTTTATATATATTTGGGTGAACTAGTCATACCTGCAAGACTCGAAAAGTTTCTCGCCTCTTCTGGATTCACGTCTCACTTCATATTTACGAAAGAAGGAGCGTATACATGGATAAGCATACCCTATATTTTTGAACTGTCTACCGAAGGTTCTAGTGCTTCTTGTGAGTACTCTACAATTTGTTTCCTCCGATGATTTTTTTGCCCTGAGCTTTCCTTGAATTTGTCCCTATGCATATTTTATAGACTTAAAAATACTAGAGACAATCATCAGAAAAGAATGAGTGCTATAGCACCTTTGGTGTATATCTGTTTCATTTGTATAAATTTTGTTGGTAATTAAATTAGTATTTAATATAATATTAGTGTTGTTTTAGTAGTGTAAAAGAAATCCTTGGCCAAGGTACTTGCGTATATAGTGCTAATTTTTTGCTTTGCTTTTATATATTTTAAAATGTTCTGAAGTTTGTGTAAATGAATTCTTGTTATGCCTCTATTTTTTTTTTTTTTTTTTTTTTTTTTTTTTTTTTTTTAATTTAACAGTTAGAAAGTTACAAAAAGAGCCCAGGACTTGACTTCCCTATACGCCGTGGGAAGCTTCGCTTTCTATTTTTGCTTTTTTCTTTTACAAGGAAGAAGGGAGAAATTGTGTGGAAAGTTGACCACTTGGCGCGAGCTTGAGACTATTTAAGTCAATCCACCCCTTCTTCCAGGATTCACTTCTTTTAAAAATTTCTTCGGGGACTCTCGTGCTGTAGTAAGGGAGTTGACGCTATGTCCAGACATAGGTAAATAAAGTATTATTATTATTTACTTTAAGTATTTTTTGGACGGAGAGGGCGGAATGAGCTGCTCCTGATAATTTTAAGCAGATTTCTAAGTCATGAAATCTGCACTTCGTAAATGATAGCTAGTTTTTTTTTTTTTTTTTTTTTTTTTTTTTTTTTTTTTTTTAAAGGGGACATAGGCCAGAGTAGCCCGCAATGAGGGTTCCTCTTCAGATTTAATGCTAGCACGGGTTCTGCCTGAGGGCGTGACCTTCTTCGGTACTCACCGGGATGAAAATTTGAATGAGATTCTCTGATAATTGAATGGCTCGGTAATTCGCATAGGCTGGAGTGGAGCTTGAATTCCTCTTTGGGTCCATAATAAATTTAAGTTTCTTTAGGAAAATTAGAGGAGCTTATTAGGAGACAGTATTCCTAATAGTGGAAGTTTCCGTCTTTATGAGAGCTTGCTGGTTACAGAGCGAGTAACCTCACGGCACAGATTTTTTTGTTCTAACTAGTCAATAAAGAGTTATCCCAGGGTAGTTTCATGCTTTTTGTATTATTTATTTATTTATATACACTCATGCTCAAAAGTTAAGGATAATTGCAGATTGTGGCACCTACACAACGTGGCACTAAACAATACTGGCGCTAATAGCATAGGCACATAGTGAACACAACATACGAACAAACGAAACATATCGGTATCACGGTATTGGTGATATCCACTGTATCCACGGCATTAGTGATAAGTTGAGAAACACATGTGCTACACAACGCCACTGTTTCCTGCGTATGTACCCCGACATCAATATGGGATATGATCACCATGCACACGTACACAGGCCGCATAACGGGTTGGCATACTCTGCTGAATCAGGTGGTCGAGCAGCTGCTGGGGTATATCCTCCCATTCTTGCACCAGTGCCTGTTGGAGTACCTGAAGTGTCCTAAGGATTTGAAGACGTGCAGCGATACGTCGACCGAGAGCATCCCAGACATGCTCGATGGGGTTTAGGTCTGGAGAACAGGCAGGCCACTTCATTCGCCTGATATCTTCTGTTTCACGGTACTCCTCCACGATGGCAGCTCGGTGGGGCCGTGCGTTATCATCCATCAGGAGGAAGGTGGGACCCACTGCACCCCTGAAAAGGCAAATATACTGATGCAAAATGACGTCCCCGATACACCTG